>NC_079904.1:20874033-21024238 GCF_024868665.1 Triplophysa rosa
GAGCATCCTGAACGGCAGCTTGAGTAGGTGCCTGTTCAGGGTACGCAGATCTAGCAACCCCCTTTTTGGGGACGATGAAGTACGGGCTGTAAAACCCGTTGAACATCTCGGCTAGAGGGACGAGCACGATTGCTTCCTCACCAGAGGGGTGGCGACCTCGGACCGAAGCACAGGAGCATCCTTGACTCTGCCTCAGGTTTGGAGGATGCCCGAAACTTGGGCGGGCGTCTGGGGCGTTGGACCGCGTAGCCGAGACGGATCGTATCCCGTAGTCACCGTGATGGTTTGGGAAGCTCTTGTCAGGCTCCCAGGGACCGAGACAGCGAGAATAGGGGTACTTTCTGCTTCATCGACCTCCCGGGGGGTGGTTCGATGGCTGGCAGTGTGGATCCCTCGCCGTGGGGGGGGCCCCGGAGAGGAGATCGGCTCTGCTGTTTTACCTGCCTGGCGATGATGTAGCACAACGCACCATCGATTGAGAGTGCATAGGCTGATGATTATCCTCAACATTGGGTCTTGCCTCAACGTTGAGTTGCCGAACACCATCGTGTAGAGGGTGAGAGCGGCTGTGATAATACCCAGACGATGATGTAGCACAACGCACCGTCGATTGAGAGTGCTTAGGCTGCTGATTATCCTCGACATTGGGTCTCGCCGAGACGCAACATCGAGTTGCCGAACACCATCTTGTAGAGGGTGAGAGCGGCTGTGATAAACACCCAGAGAGAGAGAGAAAACTCTTAGAAGTGGGCTGTTGGGACAGGGCAGGAACCGTCCCAGATCGACCAATCAGCAAAGGAATGGCTGGGGTCGGGCCCGAAGGTATTCTCGATCTCCCTGGGGTCTTCCCATGAGGGCCGCTTCGGCTTCCGCCGCGGTTGCTGACGGGGTGGTGGTCTCCTCTTCGATGTCTTCTTCTGGGGGGCTGCCTGAGTGGCAGGCGCCGAAACCAGAAGGCGTCGAAGAGGACCAGGGCCGCTGGGAAGCAGACTGTGCACGGGATCTCGACGGCCAGAGGGCGGCCGAGTCGCGGCAGGGGAGGATATCTTGATATCCTCTGTCTGCTTCTTTACTGTCGAGAACTGCAGCTCAACAGTATCACCAAACAGCCCACCTTGCCAGATGGGTGCGTCGAGAAAGCAGACTTTCTCGGCGTTACTCATCTGTGCAAGGTTCAGCCAGAGGTGTCTCTCCTGGACCAAAAGTGTGGACATCGCCCGACCCAGGGCCCGCGCGGTCACCTTGGTCGCCCGTAGAGCGAGGTCGGTGACGGCGTGGAGTTCCTGCATAAGCGCTGGGTCGGTCTTACCCTCGTGGAGCTCTCTCAACGCCTTGGCCTGACCTGCAGGATGGCCATAGCGTGGAGAGAGGGGACAGCTTGGCCCGCAGCAGAGTAAGCTCTCGACATCTTGGATGCCGAAAAAACCTACATGCTTTGGACGGGAGTCTAGGTCGAGCCCCTGGGGGACATCGACGTATCCTCTAGCTGCCCCACCATCGAGGGAAGAAAGGGCGATGGAACTAGTTGACAGCGAGTACGGCTTGGAGCCGCTCTCAAACCCGAGGTACCATGTATCCAGCCATGAGCGTTGGGAGAGGCAGTGTGTGCACTGCAACCCAATGCCGGCGGTCCGGGGAAGCATGGCTGACATTTCGACGTCTGCTTCTTCCTGCGCTCGACCCCCCAAGGGAGGGAGCTCCGAGGAATCGTCGGCGTCCGATGCCAGTAAGTCGCCCTCCGATGCTGCAATGGGTATCTCATCATCACACACCGTTTCCGAATACGTGGTTGAGGAACAAAACGGTGTGACCGTCTTATGGGGAACGGTCAGACGAGCGAGACGAGGTGTGAACGGTCCGCGAGCCGGTAGCTGACGGATTAGCGCTCACAGTAATCCTCATATCACCCTCGCTGCTAGCCGTAGCGGACGGCCGGGCCGTAGTCTTGCCGTCACGGAACGGGAAGCAGACGAGGTGGTGGCTGAGTCCCGTGGGAACACAGCCGCCCGTGACGCAACATCTGAATCATCAACCGCCCGCAGTGCGGGCAGGATGTATCCACAAGGGCTGCCCCAGCGTACTTGAAGCAGCCCTCGTGTCCGTCCCCCTCCTCGATAAGTGTGTTGCACCCACGAGAACTGCGGGACATGCCACGCTGGAGAAATTTGCTCTTTTAGAGAAAAAACTCGAACACTTCTGGAACCGCCGAGACGCCCAGGGGAAGTCGCCGCAGTAAGGGACAGTCCGCTGCACCACGTCATAGAACCGGCAGTCTTGTAGTTGCTATCTTGTAGGAAAGTCTGTTGATCATGAGCGAAGGCTCCGAAGAACAAAAGGTGAATGAATGAGGCACGCCGTCTCCCTTTTATACCCGGATATCCGGGGGCGGAGTCCGGCATGCAAATTTCATTCGCCAATTTCATTGGCCTTTGCAAAGAAGTCGGAAGCGATTGGTTCTCAGGGACGAACCCCATCTGTCGGCTCGACACAACGTCGAGAGACCGACAGAAAGGGAACATAGTTTAAGCATTCTCACTTAATAATTTTTTTTTAACAAAAATATACAAGAGCCTCTGTATGTGTTTGAAAGGATCACCACAGTTCAATCCTCAAACGGCCAGTAAATTGAAAAGGAAAAGCCGTTGAATGTGTGGCCTGTATCACTTACATCTGTCGTCTTGGTGGGTGGCAGACGGCGTGTTGGACTAAAGACACACCACAGCCACACAAACAGAGGAAATCTCAGATTCCAGAAGACCCGAGAGAGCAAACAACACTGCAGCCAATGCTGGCCGAGTGTCTTGAGGTTCCAGACTTCTGATGTCAGTAGCTTATTTATATGGAAAATAAGTGGTGCATATTGAGAGTAGCCAAATAAAATGTAACCTTTGTGTATGATAATATTCTGGCTGGAATGATGTTTGTAAAGCTCAGCATTGTGCAACAGCAATGTCTTGAATTGAATGCCACACAAAATAAAAATAACTGTATTTAATGCACCATTACAGATCACATCGGATAGTCTCTGGCCTATGCAAAAATGCAAATATTTCTAATAAGATCTTTTGGTGACCTCATACTCCATCCTATAATTTGTTACCGTCCTCTTTGACCTTGTCATCATGTAATTTAATCTCTGACATAGTGACAGAAGCCAGGATTGTTTATGGATCTTAAAATAAATGCACAAATTCAATTCACATTTTATTTCTTTGGTGCTTTTCCAGAGTGCATTGTTACAAACTGTTTTACAGCAATCATTTTAATAGCCTACAGTCATAAAGTGTCATGTACTATATTGTTAAACACTCAACTCTAACTTGAATATCTTTAAATTAAAGCTGCTTTAAAACAATATTGTGAAAACAGCAATAAATTCATTTATTACCTAAAAATCCAGCAATTTAGTTTAAATAAATATTTTTTATATTCACATACATCGCTGCATGACATAGTTGATCTTATAACCAAAAACAGATTTCCACACCATTTAACATAAGATAGCTGGGACAGATCAGCTGCCAGTGTCTGGATGTCCTTATAGTTAAGGGCCAAACAGATGGAAAGGAGAGTGATCAGAAAGCATCTTCTGCAGTACATAAACGTTGATATAATATTTTACTGATCTATGGCTATTGTTGAATGTTCAGATACGTTGTTGACAAGAACTGGCATTGCAGTGCCAAAAAAGTTTCCATAGACTACTAGAGCATGTGGCTTAGCATCAGTCAAGCCAGATGTGAAGTGCCATTAGTTACATTTCTTATCATTGACGTGCACAGAACTCGCTTATAGGGAGAACGTTTAAACCTAAACTATAGAATCTTTCCTTTTATAAATAAAATAATACAAATAGCACGGGTGACTTTGAAAAAGTGAAACAAGTCAGTTTTCGTCTCACTTGAGTTATGTTTAAGATTTTGAGTAGATTAATGAAATTATTAAAATTATTAAAATATTTCTTTAGGATACTGCTTCTAGTGTTGATGTGCATGAACTGCACAGTTTAAGCTTTTACTAAAGTATCAAATTACATTGATGATAAGCATTCTGTGTTGGGTGCAAAGTCAAATATATCTCATCAGATTCTTGTAAAACTAAATGATTAGATCATTTTATGTTGATCTTTAATGATCTATATTATTTAGTTTTATTAAATCTTTGAAAAAAAATATTTATCTGTGGTATTATATGCCTACACGTGTGTCTATTTATTTCTCCTAAGGAATTTTTAGAAAGGGCAGTCTCTTTTTGTTTCACCTTAAAGGGTAAAAGAAATCAAGCAGAACAATCTTTGTATTTGTTTTAATAGAGTTTGCCACTTGCAAAGCATCAGAAAGTACATAGAACAATAATAAACATAAACCTGTGTTACTCTCAAAAGAGTTGTGTGACAATATGATTTCCCTTTTTTAAGTAAGTGTCCTGATGAATTCTGGATAGTGCACCATCTGAATGAATAATTAGATCAAAGCGTCAACACAATAAATACTGTACAATCACATACCCAAACACTAATTCAGAAAACGACAAAAATACTGTTCTTGCCATTAATGTTGCAATGGCCAGGGAAAACAATCCCTTTATAACATAATCAGCAAAAATGTTATTTGAATAAACGTTAAATAAAGTGCACATTAAATTGGATTTCTGGAGCAAGCAGCTCACCTGCAATGACAAGGCATGATAAACAACCACAAAATGAACACACCAAATGCACATTCGCAGATCAACCTGCCACTAAACTGCACATGAACATCATATAAAGTACAACATTGTAACAATCCATATTCTTAAATATTCTCTTGTCTGCTATTTCTCATTCAGAAATCATAGACTCTATCAAAAATCAAAATGAACTTATAGAGATTTACCCTGAGTTGACAGTGAAAATATGCCAAATTCACTCACAAACATGCTCATACAACTAGTTTGGAAACAAGAGAATATAGAGAGAAAGCATATTGGAGTATACATAAGTTCTTGAAAACATTAACAATAAAACATCTCTGACTGTTGATCTGACTGTATTTGATCCATGCTTCCAATAGTCATAGCAACATTGTTATTGAAGCAAATGCAGTGGTTCAAAAATCTGAGACCACATTGAAATCTGATTTAAACCTGGAAAAATGATTTTTTTTATAATTCACAAAATTTGTTTAATATTTGACACGAATTCAATGATCTTTCAATGTCACCTTTCAATCAAATGGCATTGACTATGTTAATACCTTTGTACAAAATATCACATTGCTTTCAGAATTCACAAGATGCTCTTTGGAACATTCTCAAATCTCAAAGTTTTGTCAACAAAGCAAAAAAGGGGACATACCAGCTACTAAAACAAATCTGTGTTTCACTTAGATTGTTTCATTGGTGAATTAAAGAAAAGTAGAAAAATAAGGTGTGTATTCCACTGAAAAGGTTTTTGAAACATTATATAGTTTACCCAAATACTGCTTTTACACTCGCATCATTCAATTATGAACCATATAAACCAAAGCCACAAAACTCAAAAAGTTACAAAAGCAGCTACTTGACAAGAAGCAATGCACAGTTACAGCAATGGGTCCCACAAGAGCTGAGCACCATGGCAGAATGCAGATGGCGGGGACGGTAGACAGTAGTTTGGTGCTTTAATATTCTCTGGCCTCCTGCAGTTCGTTCATGTAGACGTCCTGGTGTGGGTTCTCTGTGCAGTGCAGGCCGTTATTGGGCGAAAGGACAGCATGAAACCTGCTCCAGTCTCCTTTGCACAGTATCCAGGGCAGAACGTCCACCTTGAAATGCAGCTCCGGTGAGAATTCTGTGCTTATGAGGTTGGGGGTACCTGCCCCCTTGCCCCTAGTGATTAGCTGCCTGTGGTCGTCATAGCAACAATGCTGGACACCAAGTGTGGTGGCATCTCCCGTGAGAGCGGAGCGCAAGCAGGTGCGCGCAGAAGGCTTGTAGATGTCCAGCCGTTCTTTAGGACCGCTAGCATCCCTCCATCGGAAGGTCCGGTCACGTCCCATGTCCAGCAGGTTGATAATGCTGTTGGAGACCTCTGAGGGATAGGTGCAAGGGCAGCTGGGTAATTCAGTCAAGACCTGCTGTAGGTAACGCTGGAGAAACTCACTCTTACAGTTTAACCAATTCTCACAGCTGTCAACATCTGCAGAATAACCAGACAGGTTACACATTAGTTAAGTCAACTGTTTGATACAACTGTAAAGCTTAATTCGACACTTACCAGTGCCAAAAGGTTCTGTACCATTCTCCATCTCGAATGGAAAGACTTCAGCCACACTGTTTAAATCATCTGAAAGAAAGACGTTTACATAAAAATCTTTTCTCTTAGATACAAGAAAGAGATTATAGAAGTCAAACTAACCTGGGCATGGGGCAAGGTCACAGCTTTGGGACTCAGTTGATGTGCAGAAATCTCCGCATGAACGTGAACGTGTCTGGTTGCCATGGCCACAGGCAACACTACAGAGTGTCCACGCACTCCATTCCTCTGTCTCTTCTGAGGGAAAAGGCATTGTTAGTTAAAATGTGTGCTAGCTGTCACGGTTCCCTCTGTCTCTAAAACGATTACTCTTGACATAGCTCATTTGTGGTCCATGGCAGCACTCTTACAGAAGACTGATGGATTACAAAAAGACCTCTTCAGAGTACTTCCTCTTACTCCATCTCTGCCAAGACAGCCGTCCTCTGGAGAGGTACGTGGAGGAATTTTTGGACCTTCCTCGTCAGGTGAGCTGGGGCAATCACATGCTTAATGCCTATCTCATGGTCTCTGTTCCGTGCCCTTTGTGAATTTTATTAATTTTGTCCTCGAACTAAATGGCTGTCATTTTTATGTGGACGAGGGCCCACAAGCCCACCGGCATCTCCGCTCTCGAGCTAGCAGGCCTCGCCGCTTGTGAGCCCACCGGTTTCTCCGCCTCTGAGCCCCACCACTGTACTAAACGATGTAGACGCCGCAGATCTCCCGGACTGGCAGTCCTGAGTTTCCCCTGGACTCCGTTCCTGAGTTTCCCCTGGACTTTCCCCAATTAACTTTTCTTGGGGGGCAGTGTTGGGACGAGGTGGCAGTCCGTGCCGTCCCGGCTTCCCTCAGCACAGCCACGAGGACCGGTAGCTGCAAGCACCCTCGGTACGCCTTGGTCATGCTAATTGTCAACAGCCTCCTCACCACGACCGAGGCGGCCGTCACCCCTGACTCTCCCGTCTCCTCCACCAAGGCGCCCATCACCCCTGACTCTACCGTCTCCTCTAACATTGCTGCGGAGGCCGTCACCCCCAGCTCTCCCGATGCCAACGTCACAGACACGGCGGTCGTTAGGTTCTGGTGTGGGCAGCACCCCCGTGGCCACCTGAACTGCCCGCACGACAGTGGCCGCCTGAGCTACAGGCACATCCATGGACCCCCTGCACCCTGGTGCCGGTAGCACCATCCTGGAGTCTCCCCGTCCTGTCCAGTGCGTCCATGTTCCCCGTTAGCCT
Organism: Triplophysa rosa; assembly: GCF_024868665.1. NCBI lineage: Eukaryota > Metazoa > Chordata > Actinopteri > Cypriniformes > Nemacheilidae > Triplophysa > Triplophysa rosa. The sequence continues at coordinate 20,881,528 of NC_079904.1, forward strand.
CCAGGACACCCACCACTCCTCCCGAGTTGCTAGATCATTGGCGCAAGGACACGCCTTCCAGGAGGGGGGAGTTCTGTCACAGTTCCCTCTGTCTCTCCCCGTGTTTTCCTCTTGGACTTCATTACCCATGCTCCTCCACGCTCCCACACCTGTGTCTCGTCAAGTAATCACCGCAGCTGTCAGCGATTCGCTCATCACCCGGACTTTGTATATATTCTCACTGTGTTCTTGTATCCCTTGTCGAGTCTTAAATGTAACTTATGTATTTCTGTCATACGTTGTTCTCTGTGTTTGCGTTTGGATTAGTTATTAAACGATTATTCTTGACATCGCTCATTTGTGGTACGTGGCAGTACCGTTACACAGGTAAGCAGCACTAATATTTTTGCTCAGATTTAGCAAATTCCAAACACAAAGTGTTAAACTTTGGTGAGATCTTGTCTTGAGCATTTGTGTAGTGAAATTTTTGATTTTACTTATAATTTGACTTGTTGAGAGGAGGTGTGCTAGCAATTGACCTATCGCTAAGCCCCGCCCCCCTTTAGATACTGTCGCTAACTCAGACAAACACAAAATTTGCTAATGTCTTACAGTGTGAAATCCTTGTCCCAGGAGTTTTTTTTCACACATTTTGCACACACTCTCGTTGGGGAGCATTCTAGTGGGACTTAAATATATCATGGAGGGATATATAAAAGATTTTATAATAAATATGGTAGATAACAAGATTAATTTGGAAGCGAGGGTTTACAGATCACAATGCAAGTGGGAGAAGCCGACCGTCATGATCACAAATGATAAATACTGTGTATGTACTGCAGGGAAAGATTAAATTAATTTACATCTAACCAGTTTAGTATGGAGAGGCACTGACGTACTAGACCTTTGTTTATGTGATTTTGATCTGCAATGAACATGACGTGAGAACAATTAGCTATTTAGGTTTGTATATTAGCATGGACTCGCTAACTTTACCGTTTATAGCTAGTGATACCTTGCTGAAGCACATGATGATATTAACATTCAGCTTGAGAACATTAAAATTTGTAAGTTAATGAGCGTATGACATTCTGTATTCTTTGGATTGGGGTTGAACCAGGTTACTGCGCCAACATTTTGCTCTGGCCTGTTTAAAAACACCCAAAGCACCCTAGCAACTGAACAGCAACTCATTAAAAGCACTCAAAACATCCAAGCAACAAAATCAGCACAAAATACCTTCGCATCTTGGTATTATATGTTTCATGAGAAACCACCACTTACATTTTGCTCAAGACAATGTAAAATCATTGCGATACGCGAGGAAACAAACTTTGTAGGCATGAAGTTCATCACTTTGTTGTGCCTGTAAAATGAAATTTCAACCTATAGGCAGGATTATCATTTTTATTATTTGAGGTGGAGATCTCCGTACTGTGTTCTGTAATACAGAGCATAGATTAAAGAGCAGCATGTATAAATATGGGACTGAAATCTGGGTGTTAATGGCATTGCACACATGGATGGCACCCTGATTATAGACAGACTGGCAGATGTTTAAAAAGTGGCGTTGGTTCAGTAAATACTCCAAAAGACTTTGTAGAACTGCCAGAATGCATAACTCAACAACCACAGGTTTAGTTAAAGAGGTTCTTTAAAGTGGGAATGAGAACTAGATGTCAAGTTCTCGTTAACTTCCTTTTGGTAGATGCCATTAGAGCATCATAATGCAAAAAGCATGTTCCTCCACTGATGGACATTCAATAGGGATCATGTCTTAATATTTTGCAAGCAACATGTAAATAACAAAAACATTATTATGAAATAGTTCTCTTAAGCCTTGTAAAATACATTTTTGAGTTCCTGTCTTCCATATGGAAGTCTTAATTTGATTGATGAAAGACCTTGTTTTCTGAAAAATTCAAAAATCTTCTTCACTGTTCTACTGAATAAACAATACCACTCCTGGGATGGGTGAGTAAGGCCAGGTTTACACAATAAAAAACAGAAGAGTTTTTACTTTTAGTTAAAACTCTTCACATACATGACAAAATTGTCAAATCTGCGTTTCCACATATCTGTGAAAGGAGACAACATCAGCATCTTATTCAAAAACGTTTTTTCAGTCCCTCAAAATGCTGTTGGTCAGTAGACGAATAGCCAAAAGGTTTTCAGTTTTTAGTTGAAAACGTTGTCATGTAAAAGGCCTCTAAATTAGCAGCATATTTTAAGAAAATTTACCCTTAAAATTGAATCTGACTAGGTTAATTTCTCAATTCCACCCTCCCTACTGTGTACTCCACTCTATCCTTCAACATTAAAGGTTAAGTAAAAATCTGTTGACATTTGAGACCTTCTCTAGGCCCGAAATTGTAGAACAAGCACATTAAACTACAGTCATGATCTGTGCTCTCTTCAGACACAAGAAGTCATTCAAGTAAGCTTGAGAGCTGGATTTAAGACTCAATCGGTCTTTCCTTGACCACTCCAATTAAACCCCCATCTCATTTCATCCTTATGAGCAATGTAATATGACCACTCTACACCGAAGAGTGTGCAATTCCCACCGTGATAAAACAACAGAGGCGTAATGTTATGTGTGGCCTTGACAAGCCTAGAATTCTTGAACGGGCTTAAAAGACCCAGCCGCTGTGGGCTGGTAGTGGGGGGAATGTGGGGCCCGGGTCCCAACCCGCGGGATATAAAGTAAACGATGACCTCTCTCACTCTGTGTTCCTGATCTGTGCTCTAATTGAAGACAACCATGGGCTTATTTGTCCAACAGAATGTCCTCACGCTGCCATTAGTGAGCGGACCGGGCCCGTCTTCAAACGGCGGTGTTCTCCGCCAAGTGGCACCAGTGTTTACTTCAAAGATCCGACACTCAAAATAAAACCCAGCGGCTGAAAGTTTAGTCGGAATCAATGATGTGAAACAAGTCTCAGCACACTGTAAGTTCACTTGCCAACCTTGATGTGTCTCATTTCTTTTAACCACTCTTTAAATCACTTTTATCCTAATTCAACTTCTGCGTTTAAAAATAATTTTATTCTTTCAGTTATCTCTATTTTGACATGGTTCATCATGAAAAAACGTTTTTTCTTTATTTATCTTAACAGTAGTTATCCCCAAAATAAAGGATTTTACATCTTTCCATGAACTTTGCTCATGGTTGCTCAGTTCTGCAGCCAGATTTTTATGAGCCAATCCCGTCGTAATTAGCATGTGACATTGCTCTGGAGGTTTGGAGGAAAATTGCTTCATGACAATCGGAGATGTGTATACATACATGCCACATTTGACTGCCCCAGACATAGCAACATGGCAGGGTCGCCAGATTTGCGTAACTAAAGCAGCCCACAATTAGCCCAAATACCAAAACTCAAAATATGCCACCTATAAAACATATTTTACAGTCACTGTTATGCATTCTTGTAAGCCACTCTTCTACAATAAGATGTTGGGGTTAAATTATCCCAGAAAATGTTTACATTTGACCCAACAATGGGTTAAAACAACCTAGCATATTAGGTTGAATAACCCAGCATAGGTCAGTTTAAGGTTGGGTTTGTCCCTCTTTGACTCAACACTGGGTTGAAAGTAACAAAATCCTTCTACATATAACATGCAGAAAAAAATAAACATTGCAATGGTTTATAAGTACCCCTAAAATAACACTGGCAACCCTGCGGCTTGGACTGTTCCAATATGGCAGACAACTTGCGTATTGCAGCCCATAGAAACAGCTGCTAATGAGCCATATATGTGTATGATGACAACACTGATGGCACCAAGACATCTGTGTTATATAAAATAGATAAGCCAGGAAAACCAAATCTACGAATTCTGAGAATGCTCACCATAGTGGATTATAGCAGGAGTCAATGGTTCTTCCCAATCTCCTCCCAGCCCACTAGGAAGGGGCTCGCCACTGTCATACTCCACTATGTAGTCGTCCTCTTCCTCCTCAGTTTGGCCTGTACCATCCTCATCCTCATCTGCATCCGTGTAACCCCAGAACAAAGGCCAAAACAGCTTTTTCCCTCCCAGCCAGTCTACAGAAGAAGAGGAAGACGTAGGCCAGTAGTCATTCCATTCTTTAACAAGGTCCACATCTGCTTCCAGGTGAGGGTCATCCAACACCTCAATAGTCACCTACAGCCAACCAGATTAAAACTGAAAACACTTGTCGTTTTTTCTTTGTATAAAGCTAATGAAGGAAAACAAGTCAAATAATCCAGTCTGAGTAATGTTACGCTTCGTGTCTGGAGAAAAACAGAAGAGAATGTCAACAGTGAGTCACTGACAGCGAGCCTCTTGAGTTGAACTCAAGCTCAATATCAAATGAATGAGAATAACTTCTTCCTCACCGCAGTTTGAAATGACTTATTACACTTAATTACATCCTGTCAGGAGTGATGACTCACTCTGGATGAGATAGTCTACCTTATTGAGATATGTGCTCGTGCATGCTCTCACCTGAATGTTGGGGTTTTGGGAGCCAATATCAGCATTCACCAGGTCGGGGAAGTTTTTTAGGTCTAGAACAAAAGGTTTGGATTCTTCCTCGGGCTCAGGCTGAGGTAGGACACCTGTGGATTGATGCTGGTTCCACCTGTGTTGGTGGGAACGTGAATCCGCCAAATCACTCTGGACTTGATTCCGATCATTCAGGAGGTTATGGTCATGGTCATCTCTGGAAGTTTTCTGAAATTGTTTATGCTAAAAACAAACAGTTTTGCAAAATAAGCACCAACCTGCATGGAAGCATTCTGAAACAGTTACTGAAACATGACAGCCAGAGTGACCTCCCAAAAAAGCAAACTCACCCTAATGTTATTTAAAAACCTGTATGACTCTATGGTATTATTCTGTGGAACACAAAAGAAGATATTTTGAGAAATGTCTCAGTGGATGTGTGTTTAAACAATGGAAGTCAATAGGGGCCAATGTTCAATTTACTACAAATTATTTTCCTTTATTTTTTTGCCAAAGAAGGAAAGTCATACAGGTTTGGAATGACATGTGGATGAGTAAATGAATTTTCACTTTAGGGTGAACTATCCCTTTACATTTTTTTTGCAAATAACAGAAATTAAAATGCCAAGAAATGCAAAGGATGTATGTAATAAAGTAGCTTTGATTTTTTTTACAAGCTACAGTACTGTGCCTTTTCTTTTTTTTTAAATGAAACGCCTGTTTTTAAAAATCCAATCAATTAAAAGTGAAAAAGCCATACCCACTATTTTTCTCATTCAATAATCTATTTTCGGAAATACGTCACAATACGGAAGTAAATATGAAATTTCCAGGTGACCGTGTTAACCTTAAGATAATCGCATAATTGATAAATAGTAGAAAGATGTTGTCCATTTTAAGGTTTAATGTTTGAATTTTAGCGGCATCTAGGAGTGAGGCTGCGAATTGCAACTAACGGCTCAGTGCATCCCTTCCCCCTCCCTTTTGATGCACTACTGTGGCTGACACAGGACTAAGATGTCGTCACGTTTTTGCTTCTTTGCCGAAGGAGAGAAGGATTCCATGTAAGGGGACCCGTGGTGTATGTAGATAGAAACAGCTCATTCTAATAGCTAATTCTAAAATAATTACAACTTAACGCTTTATTATGTGAGGTCTGTCTTTATTAGCTGTTTAAAGAATGTTCATAAACTTCAAGCAAAAATTAGAAGACTATGGAAAAAGTTCTGGTGCTTGTTTCTTGAACAGAGATCATTTGCAGGATTTGTTGAACTCAGAACCAGGCACTTCCAGTTAACACCTTTGTTGATGTTGAGCTTCTGTGGAAGGGGTCTTCTCAATATTACCAAGGCTGTCGTCGTTCGTGTTATTTTAGTCTCAACAACAGAAACCTGGCGGATAGAATTTCATTTCCTAAGTGTTCAGAATGGAAACCAAATCTCCCTTTACATCCTTCACTTCTACCCTTGGCCATCTCATACTATGCTCTTGTATCTCTCTGTATTGTTCATTGAAATTCATTGAAAATTATCTTTCTTCTCTTTGGAATGTGGCCTGTTTTGCCATCAGGCTTTCTCATCATCACAATCATATGGCAGGAATTCCAAAACCCTAAACAAAGCCCTATGCGCTAGTGAAAGACAATGAGATGCACACAGCCTCTATTGAGCTCTCTGGTGAGACGCATGGACACGATCAGCTCACACCGAGCAATGTCCGAGCATTTGGGAAAGCCTAGATTTATGTGACATCCAATATCAAAGTCCCAGGACCACGCCATTTCCAAACCAGTGAAGAAAAACAATAAGCTAAGACCCCTCCGTATGTAAAAACAAAAGAGACATTTAGTAATTCAAAACTGAGTAGCAGGACCTTTTTGGAGAGGTTAGACGTGGCCCCCTTGCACATACACACAGGATCAAGGAGATGAGAATGCAGGAAATTCCACATTAAACAGAAGAGGGGCTAGAAAAAACAATTGAGGAGCTAACCTTTGACCCTGTGAGAGTGAGGGAAATTGAGCGCATCTTTTTGGACCACTATTATGCAATGCCTCATTTTTGTACTGCTCTACAGTCCATGGTCAATAAAAATAACAAAAATGTCATTCTGATTTAATGTCATATGCTGATTCACAAGCATTGTAGGAAATGTTTTTGAACTTTGTAGTGTTTTATTACTTTGTAAGAGCCCCAAGATATTCATGATGTGTCAACCATCTACAAACATTTTTAACTTTTAAGTTCATATGCACACCATATCCATTCGATTTTTGGAAAAGATTGTACTTGTAATTACTTACAAAAAGTTACACAAGAAGCAATTGTTCCAAAATGGTACAAGAGTATAATTCTAAATGATCAAAGGAATTACCCTAAATTTGTCAACCCTGTTACCCTGATTGGAGTAAACTGATTATTGAAAAGTGGACATATGTAAAACATTAACATTAAGTTTTGTTTTTAATAAATAACTACACATTGACCACACCGTCAACCATCTTACTTTCAACCCTGTTACGTTTTTGAAAGCAATAGCTATATGAAAATTAACTAGGTTTAATTTGTCATGGAACCATGGTAAAATTTACTCTGGTCTCACCTCTATAATGGTAACGACTTTTAATAGCAAAGGGTACATTTTAATAAGGAACATATGCAGTACCATTTGTTAACATTGGATTTGTTAACATTGGATATAATGCCTTATACCTAACATGAACTTCATGTTCATTTCAATATTTACTAATACATTTTTAAAGTCAAAAGTGGTAACTGCAAACATTAATTAATGAACAGTGAACTAACAAGAAATAATTGTATTGGCATTGACAGTGTTGGGTAAGAAATGTAATTAAATTACAGTAACTAATTACTTAGTAACTAGTTACACCCAACACTGGGCATTGACATAAACAAATATTAACAAATGCTGAGAACTGTAACAGTCTATCTAATGTCTGTTGAATACAACCTTATTAGGTTCGCGAAATTAATAAAAATGTTTGTTATAAATTAAACGATTATTTATTTACAGCCGTTGTTTAAAAGTGTAAACCTATAAACAGAAATGCATCTGCTGGCCCAATTGGGCTCATTGTTCTGCTTGGGTTTTCCAGTGAAAGATGCAGTTATACCTACTCACCTCTCCAGAGACGCCGTGTCTGAATGCAGTGTTTGCGCTCTGATGACTCGTTGGGAAGCTGATCGCGCGCACTATCCAAACAGCCAGCAGCACGCTTAAAAGAACCCAAGCACGTTTACCTGCTTTAAACATTTTTGAGCAGTATCTGTCCATTAAACACCGTTTTAAGTATTGTGTGCACCGAATATGCAGGATTTTCTTTAGAAAGTTTTGTGAATTGGCTTCCTCGTGAAGGTGTTTTGCAAAGCACAATTATTCATCTTCAGCCAAAGTTCATTCAAACGCGCGCAGGAATGAGCATTTCATAAACGTAGAGATGAAAAGAATCCTCAGCCGTACACAGTGACCCACTGTGTGTGTCAATGTGGATAGATAAGGTCTCAGTTTAAGTAGCTACATCTGGTCTTACCCACGCATTGCTCCTCAGTCCGCACCGGTGCGCCTTAATTCAACGATTTCTTTCTCATGCGTTTGCGTTTTCTTTAAGATGAAAGAAAACACAGTCATTGTCATCGGTGGTCCATTACCCCTTTGGTAAATGTGATTATCTTGAATAAGAGAACGATGCGCTTGAGCTGTAAAGCTGCGTGCGCAATGACAGAGCATCGAGACTTGATCCATAGAGTCAGTGTGTGGGAGGAGAAACTTCTCAGGTCTCGAGGATTCCTCCACTCAAGTCTCACATGTGTAAGAGATGCTCATGTATGTGGCAGGTGTGGGAAAACAGCTCAGTTATCTTCCGTTTAAATGTAGTTTCCTGAAAATGGTTATATGGACTTTAAGCTATAACACGTTTAACTAAAACATCTCTGTGTATAGTATGGCATGGTCCGTATTAAACAAATCAATATGAATATTTATAAGGTTATCGGAAGACAATGCGTTTTTGCATGGCAAAATCAACATCAGAAATAGATATTACATATCAAAGAATGAATACACAATCAAAACGAGTGATGATGATGATGATTGTTATTGTATTAACTTAACTTGGCTTAACTCAAATTCCTAAAAGTTAGGATAACGACAACAATACCACAATAAAACAAAAATAATAAAACCATAATTAAATAAAAACATGAATAAAATATACAGGGTTGACAAATTTAAGATAAACATCAACATTTATTGGTATTTTTAATAAATAACTAAATAATGTTGACTAAACAAACTGTAACGCAGTCAACCATGTTAACTTCAAGCCTGTTACAGTTAATTCAACTTCTGTTTAAAAGTAGTATTTAAAAATATTTTTCTTCATTAAACATGCAAATGGTTATATTGACTTTAAACTATTAAAACACATATAGGCTATTATTAAATATATGTGTGGTTATAGTATGGTATATGGTCAGTATTTAACTAATCAATATTTCTATTCATAAGGTTATCTAAAAAAAAGTGTGGTGTTGCACGAAAAGCTAACATACAAACTGAAATAATACAAACATAAAACAATACATGTCATTTCAAAATATTATGCAGTTTAGTAGAATACAAATATTTCTGTATTTCCTAGGCAACCACTGTCTAGCTCTAGTTTGTTTAATATCTCTCCTGTGATTCCACAATATACTTCTTCCTACACATGATAAAATACTACCTACTCAAATCAATATTTAACATTGATGTATTTTGTTAATATGTAATATGCTGGACAATTAACAGACAGCTCTTTTCATCTATGATTATTTTACAAAGTTTAACAGTATAGTACTGTGCATTATGGTCTCTCTTTCAATATCTTAAATCTGACTCTTTAGGGAAAATATCTTTGCTTATTTGTGTCAGTGAAGTAAATGTAAAGTTATTTAATTTAATTTTGTGTTAAAACAAATGATAAATGAGTCATGATTAATAAATGCCACAGTTTCACAAATGACACATGACAATTGCTAGAACGTGTATATTTGCAGATATTATGAATGACAAACAATGAATGACAAACTAACAAAAAGTGTGGAATGGCCTTTGGTTTCACAGTCGAATGCAGCTCAGTGGCATTACTGGAGTGCATAAGCTATAATGCTTACATTCTGTGTGCCAACGTCATATCTGCATCTCTTAACAGTCATCAGCAGCTCTGTCATATAGCCCCGCTCACATACATGTGTACCGAGAGACATATTTAGAGCTGCCTCTCAGATTAAGAACAAAACTTCAGAAAACAAAGGAAAAGAAGCATTTAAGAAAAGAAAAAAAACATACATCCGACAGGCGCAAGCCACATCATCATATATATAGACTTAAGAAAGCACTTCACTTCATATCATATCAATGACCCGGACTCATGGAAACTTCCATTACAACAATGAAAACAGAACGTACATTTACTTAAACATAGATTATATTAAAATATCATTCTTAAAAAATAACATCTGAAAAAGCTATGTAAAAAGGCTCTCTCCTCAGCAGTCAGACAGACAGAAAGAATGAAATGTGATGTCATAGCTAATCATCAGGTATGTCAATCATCATCAAGTTACATATATTCAAGTAAGACATAATGCTCTTTCCACAAACAGAATACACAGGGCCTAAAAAAATAAAAACGCTATTTAAGCTGTCACTCAAGTTCGGGACCAAAGTTTGGTTTGGAGTTAAATAAACATTTCACATTAATAAAGATTATAAATAGATAAAATATTTAAAGATTAACACATTTTGTGTAAAAATTTGAAAACTGAAACAAGGTTATTCTCATGCGGATCCAAATAATGTTACTTCCTCGGCAAGGAGTATTACGCTTTTTGTAATGGGGTAACATTTTGCAGTATCAGGGTCACCTTCTCAACACACCTTACAGCTAAATTGAGTATTACGTTATATTGATCGTTAAAATTAGTTAATAATCAAAATAGTTTAAGAATTTAAAGTTTATAGAATATATGTCTGTGAGGCGTGTGTATTTATATGTATATATAAATATACAAACATACATGTATAGATTTAAGAAATGTGAGTAATGTGTATTTATATATCATGTAAATAATATTTAAATATGTATTTATATAAATACTTGACAGCACTATTTTCATTATTGTAATAGTTGAATGTTTCTTAAAGAAGTTTAAAATAAGATACTAAATTGTGTCCTATTCATGGAAAGTGCCACTAAAACAAATAAAACTTTGGTAATTGTACATTTCCATAACAAAAAGAGAGATAACCAATATTCCAATATCATCAATAGTGCATTATTGCTAACCTACAAAGTGAAATTTGTACTTTGAAAGATTAAAGGTCTCATAAAAGACTTGTGGACCAATGCAAAGCTAATATGTGTTAAGTGAAATGCAGTATGCAATTGAATTATTTTGTAGATTTTTTTTTTTTTAAATGGAGCATATGTGATTTCGGCAGAAAGCACTAACTTGAATGTTCTTTGGAAATGGAAAAGGACTCACTTCCCAACAGTCCACCCACATACTCTGCACTGAAACATGTTATTGAATAACTCTTTAAAAGTCCTTCTACAGATACAATTGTATACTGTATATATATAGAAAGAGAAAGAAAGAGAGAGAGAGAGAAAGTCACTTTACGGTTAAGAAATTCTTTCATTCAGTGTAAGATTTCTTACGTGAAGTAATGTGAAGTGTCAGCAACTATTGATATTGCACGTGGTTACTGACCACAGAGGTAATGCTTGAAATTTGGTCGATCTGTACCAATAAATTAAATACTAGACAAACGGATTGATAGGAAGAATCAAGCGACAGTTAGAAGCAAATAGTCCATGGTGAGAACTGGAAAGCTCTAGTGGTCCTGGGGACTCTCCAGGTATGAATAACAGTCCGTGTCTTCACTTCGGGGTCTGTTGTTTCGAGAGTATTTCAGCTGGAGTAAATCACCCACTTCACTGATGGCATTTAAAGCCTGAGAGAATAAATGAAATGCTTGGGTTAATACTGCTTGAAGAAATGTTGCTTTAAATATTATGGATGACTGGGAGATGAGTCACGAGTTTCGGGGTTAGATGAATGATATGTCGCTTCAGGTACTTAACATTAGCAGGGTTGAGCAGATCATTCATATAGATATGTGACCTTTACTATTGGATAATGGCTAAATAATAATAATATTTTTTAAATAATAATAGTATTATTAATTATTATTATTTATTAATATATTATAAATAAAACATATTCAAAATAAATAAATAATAATTAACAGCTAAAAAAATTAACCAACCTATAACAACAACAACAATAATATATTTTTTTAATAATAATAATAATTATTATTATATTATAAATAAAATGTATTAATAATAAATAAATAAATAAAATTAACGACTAAATAGTTAACCATTAAAACATAAAACAACAATAATATTATTATTATTATAAATAAAATGTATTAATAATAAATAAATCAATTAAAAATAAAAATGTCCATGTTAAATTATGTCTAATTTTAAAATTAAAATTAAATTTAAAAGCATTAATCAAATTAGTAAATATGGTGAACTTTGATGTCATCATGGTGTGTTCAGGCACAAAGCTGAAACTGTAAGATAAAGCTGTGCTCATGAGTCATGACTTACCGTGTCAAGCATTTCTCTGGTGTGAGCGGCAGAAACGCAGAACCGTGCCCTGGACTCAATGATGGGAGTGGCGGGAAACCCAACAACCACTGTCCCAATGTTCCTCTTCAGCATCTCCCGGCCAAACGCTCTGAAGAGCAAACGTACAAGAGATGTTAAAATAACATCAAACAATCTTCATAAAGCAACATCTATCATTTAATTCCCTGACTAGCGTTTCAGCACATATACTATCCGTGATTCCAAACAAAAAGTGACACTGACCCGATTTTAGCTGGCATGTATAGCATCAAGGGCACAACAGGGGAGTCTTTGTTTCCATAGATGATGAAGCCCATTTCATGGAGTGTCCTGCGAAAGTAGGTTGTGTTTGCTGACAGCTGACGGAGTCTTTCCTGACCTGCATAAAAGAAAAAACATATGGGCTCATGGAAACCAGCTTCTGTCCCATTTTCAACGCATAATATTGTGGCCTTTGTGTCAAATAATGCAACGAGTTATACGTTAATGCTTTAACTTTGTGAAAATCATTTTGAACAACATAAAATATATTTCAACCCCAAATATGATGTAATGAACATGTTTCACATTCTTTCTCATCTTTGATCAACTGAGTTCCATGTCAGCACGTCACAAACGACTGAAGTTTTATTTTATTTAAGGCCAAAGGAGTTCAAACCTGCTTTGAACACTAGAGAATGCTCCTCTGGGGAGAGGTAAAGATATACTCTCCAGTATTAGCTTTCACTTGTTTGACATTCCATTCATTGTGAAGGGCTTCGAGAAGAAAGCTCTTTTCTCAAATTCAGGGTTGAGAATATTGCTAGAGACTGCCAGTAAAAGAAAAACGTCACCTCAAACTGTATGTCTCTTTCACATCTTTCACTGCATGTACAGTATCCTTGAGTGCCCTGCTTTACTGTTATACTGATGTGTACTTTTGTGTTTATTGGAGTACTGTTGTCACACCTTTGAAAAACATTACCTTCAGACTCTATAGCAATCTATGTTTGTAGCCCATGCATTTTTTTTATTTTCAAAAAGTGCTAAACAAAGTGATGTGCATGACGGTCAATAGGAGTTGAACACATGATGACCATGGCATCTTGTCTATAAGCTTGCGTGCTTCACAATAATGACAACATTTAAGAAAACGATGTAGGAAAATGTCTAGAATTTTGATGACATCATTCTGCACCGAAGTGTCTCGTCAAATTTCCTGTCCAATCAAATGCTCTTTGGACCCTGAAGCGTCCCACCCCCTTCATTATAAAATACGTTGAAGAGGTGACTGGATGGGGCACGGCGCGACAATCTGGCATCCGGTGTAGAAACGGTGTAATAAATAGCAGGATATTTGGAAAAAAGGCTTGTAACAGTTCTTGGCCACCATTGACTACCAAAGTAGGAAAAATTGCTTTATAAACTTCTTTGTTCTGTTCAGCATAAAAGAAGATATTTCGAAGAATGTAAAGCATACAGTTCTGAGGCACCATTGACTACCATTGTAATTTTTCCTACAATGGAAGCCAATGGAGGCCAAGGGCTGTTTGGTTGTTGACATTCTTCCAAATACCTTTCTCTGTGTTCATAGGAACAAAGACATTTATACAGATTTGGAACAACTCGAGGGTGAGTTAATGATGACAGAATGTTTATTTTTGGGTGAACTGTCCCTTTAAGTAGTTACTGGTGTATGATAAACAATCTAAGCCAGATCAAAGTTCATAGCAAACTATTAAATAAAAACAAGTGCACAGTGCCGATGCTCAAAGTACAGGTTACGTAATGCAACTATGCAAAATGTTTGATATAATATATGATTTATATTACATGATTAGGTGAGAAAAGTATACACATGGAATGTGGAATGTAAATTGACTGAGAACTTGCAGCAGTTCTTGAATAAATTAGACACATTATAACCTTTCTCTGAACATGCAACTCTTTTTAAAGTAGATACTGCCATCTTGTGGCTATTTTGTAAACTACACTTCACGCAAAAAAATTTCCTAGACATTTTAAATAAATTATTTATTAATTAAACATATTATTTAAAAAAAATAGTTGAGGTCAACTCATAAACAAAGGCTGCAAAAACAAGCAGTCATTTTCAGGCCTACTCACTCTTGAACTATGGGCTTAAACTCAAAAGCAGAATAATAATCTAAACTCACCTAATGTGGTGCCATCCTCTCCCATAATGCACATCATAGAAGTGATAATCTGCTGGGTGATGGGTGGGGACATTGAGGTAGCATAAACGGCACTGTGAGAGTGTGAGCGGAGATAATCTATCAGCTCCTACAAAACAAAGGAACAAGAATTGCTACATAAGCCAAATGTTAAAAGTAAACCCTGAATTACGTGCATTTGTGGTATTACAGAAGTCTCCAATAATGCAAAATAACCGCAATATATCAGAATATAGTGAAAGTTAAAAATATATAGATCTATAAAGGATCCAGTATAGAAATCTCGCAGGCCTGTAAAACCTCAATTTAATAATATTTCCAGGTTTTCTGGGAACCCTGTTTATTTTGGATGACAGTACAGTGCAGTTCACCTTCTTTCCTCCGATGTATCCTCCAGCAGCACCAAAGCTCTTAGTGAATGTGCCCATCATGATGTCGACGTCAGTGGGATCCAGGCCGAAATAGTCCACCACACCCCTACCTCTTGGTCCTAGAGCACCGATACTGTGTGCCTCATCTAGGTACAGGTAAGCTTTGTATTTCTTTTTTAGGGCGATGACCTCAGGAAGACGGACTATGGAGCCCTCCATACTTAAACAGAAGAACAGAAGATTCAATATCTGCACTTACTGTATATGGCGAGTTCAGATCTGTAGAAATACAGAAATAGTGAAGAGACCACATTTGTTCAGAACTTAATATTTGTTTAAACTAAGATTTGAAGTTTATATCCAAACTTTTTTTTGTCATTTTTATGAACAGTTAAACAAGCCAAAATAAAATTATTGTAGGACTGTCAAACAATGAATAGCTTCCAAAGTTTGTGTTTACGTAATATGTCTGTCGATGGAAAATAAATCATCGAAATATTTTCTAAATGTACATACAGGCATGTGTACGTTTTTGTGTTTATAAATACATAGTACAAAGACATACATTATGTAAACACACGCTTTTATTATGGAATATTAATTTGGAGAACGCGAAATTATTGTAAGAGTATGGAAATATTTTACTAGTGTATTTAGGAAAATTCTCCATTTTGTTTTAAATAAAAGACAGAAGGGTTGAGAACAAGTTGCATCTAGTTGCATCAATTAATCATAATTATAACTTAAATCATTATAATTCTGTGATTGTTATTATTATCATTCTTGTTTAACTCCTGCAATTAAAAAAATCCTACAGTTCTTGCTGTACCTGTAAATTCCCTCCACAACGATGAGGATCTTTTTCCAGGGTCGATGGGTTCTGGGCTGGCCGTGCACGATGGCATCTCGAAGCAACTTCTCTAGACTCTGCATATCTAAGATTCAGGGTAAAAAATATATTTAAGATCTACAAACTTTCTTTCACATGTCGTATAAATACACTTTTTGGTTTATTGTGTAAATCGGCTTCTGAGCACACATCACTCAGAAGCCCAAACTGGTTTCACGTATGGTTAGTGTGAGTGGGACATTTTCTGGGAAGCTTCATCTCTAAATGAATGTGCTTTACGGCATCACTGCTACATCATAAAAAGGTTTTAAAACTCAACAAACCAGACAATCTCACTATTTGACTAGTCTGACAAGTGCATTATTCATGTAATTGAGTAAATTATACGAACTTACTGTTGTGTTTAAATACGCGGATGGTGGAGCTGGAGAGACGGGCGCCAAGAACCAAAGAAGCGTGATTGAGCTCATCACTTAAGATCAGACAGCCCTAAACACAAACACATACAAATGAAATCAAATTTGTGCTTCACATCATATACAGTACATATCGCACAATCTAATCTAACCGAGATTTCCAGGAGCGGAGGAACTTTTTTAAATACCTTTCAGGCAAACAAGTGGAATATCATCCAAAAGAAAAAGCATTTCAATATGTTGTGAATGCAACAAATGTGTGTTATGTGACTCAGTTATAAAGCACACGCAGATGAAACACACATGGCCACTGGGAGTGTTTTCAATAAAAGAACCAAAACAATGGCAGAACTTCAATGTTTCTTTCCACCCAACTTCGTTTTGATGTAAAAAGGAAACTCTTAGCATTCCATTTGACTTACTGTTTGAGCTTCTAGTAAAAGAAAACACTAGAAGCAGGTGTTTCTAGTAAAAACAAACCCTTACTCTGCCCGTGAGTGCGGGAATATTCATGGAGTTCGTAGCAAAGCCCATTCCAAACACCATGGACGACTCCACCCCTAAAAACCTGGCCACCAGCTTTTCAAGCTCCTGGTGTTTGTCAAGATTGCCTGAAAGACATCAAAGGATTTCAGTATTATCAGAAACAAAAAACACGATTTCTAGAAGGGGTATAACCGTGCTGTAGTAGAACCACTGATGCGGCAAAAACAGCTTATTTTATCTCTATTTTACCTGTTTCCTGTCTTGTGCTGCTCACCCCCACGCCATATTTCATACAACACTCTAACGCAGCATCAGCACACGCACCGGAATTCTCCGCAAAGCCGAGGTAGTTATATGAGCCCATATTAATGACATCCTTCAGAACCCTGCCCGTGTGTCTGCAAGACAAAAACACATGGACCAACATGAACACCCAGCTAACACCGTTACGTTGTGACGACGTACCTGGACCGGACCATATTCGTTGCCACGACTACCATAATAACGTTCCAGCAACGTAACTTTGTGATTCCCATATTCGTCGTGACGACGTAACATTGGACGTTGTTGCGACATGGTGATTACCTACCTGGAACGTACCATATTCGTCGCAGCGACGTACCAAATAATGAGCATGTCCTACCAACCAACCATTATTTAATTTAAACAATTATCATCCCTCACATGGAGGATTCAATTAATTAGTGATTTAATCTGTCCGTTAAAGATTAAATTTTATGCATAATTGGAGTAATTTTCTATTCAAATATGTATAAAGCACAGTATAACGATTATAAAACACAGCACTGTACATCACAATCAGATATTGTATTTATACTGTAGACATAAATAATCAAAGACTTCAACACAATATAGAGGATTTAAAGCAGATATTTATTAACAGAGATGAATAAACATTAAGCTGAACATTACATTCTTGTTTTACCACATAAGTTTAGCAGGTTGTCATTGTTCATTTAGACGCGCCAAATCGATCGAAAATCACTAAACTATGTGTTTACTCTCCCATCTGTAAGGTATAGTGTAAAGACAGAATATGAATAACCCGCTAAATGAATATCAGGCTAAATGAATATCAGGCAGTGAGGTAAAAAGAAATGACCGTTCCGTTTAAATGATGCGTGCGCGCAGCTCTTTCCAGAACAGAGAAGGCGTGTGCGCGCACATATCAGACGCGCGCACTAAATAAATAGAAACGCAGCTTTAATTGTGGTATCGAATTAAACTCCTGTTTAATAGCGGTCAGAAGTCGGATTTATAGCATTCGTGTTGACATTATAACAGATTTTACTCTGATCATAAATTTAACACACAATAACATAATAAAAAGAAATGACCAGATTCATTAATCAAATGACCAGTGTCCAGGTTATCTGAAGACCAGTACATCACGTCGCTACAACGTTCTCCATGGGATTAATTCACAACGTTATTTGAGGACGTGGCTAGGACGTTTCTGGAACATAATCCTGGAATTCTGGAACTAAAAATTCTAAGAAATGGAACGTTGCCAAGACGTCCTCAGAACGTGGTCACAAAGTAATGTCAAGGTGACCAAATGAAGACGAACTGGCAACGTCGTCAGAACGTACTGTGTTAGCTGGGCATCTGAAATATAGCACTCAAAATGTAACAAAACATGTCCAATGTATCATCCTTTTTTTTAGAACATAATACAACATTTTATCAAACTGTGATAATTGCCTCAATCTTTTAAACCAGGGGTTTTCAGAAGATTCTAGGGGGTCCCCAGAATATCTAAAAACTTTAAAAGTCTACTGGACATTATTCCTGTTTCATTCAGAAGTGTTCATGTTTATTTCTAAGCGTTTATCTCTTCTTTCTTGCTACATGCATACTTTCCATAATTGTAATTTTTTTATCTATATAGTTGTTCTCACTACAGTTCCCTTTATTTCACTCACTGGGCTTTGTAAATTAGTCTTTGCAAAGATGTAATGAAAATTGCTACAGTACAAATACATTGAATTCACTTTTTTTCTGTTCAGATTTATACATCCAACAATACTCTTATTTTAGTCAATTATTGAATATGTTGTCTTCACAATATTTTTTTACACAGCTTAAATGTTTCTTTACACAAATATATATATATATACTGCATGTATTTTAGGAAGGGTGTCCTTACAAAATATTCATTATATTTGGGGGTCACATGCATCGTAAGGTTGGAAAACCTGTTTTAAACAACTGAAAAGATTCCTGAGGAAATGCGTGTACTCCCACGTGACCTCTGCCTCCCATAAGCACCTCCTTAAATTATGCATGCTTTATTTTGAGGTTGACATTAATGTCATGATATTCAAATGATGTGGATTTGAAAACAGATGGACTGTAGGGTAATAATATTATTTACTTTTAAGCCAGCAAGTATTCAGTGAAGGTGCCCATGAGTGTGTTAGATTCATGTTTTAGTTCCAATATTCCAATCGACAGATGTTTGATTTTTTAGTTATAAAAATGTGCTAGAAACATTAGAAATTATTTTTAGTTTAGATTATACTTATATTACAGAATTAAGTTTATTCTCTAGCTTGAATAAATGAATTTAAAAATGTCACAAATTCCTTAACAAAAAGTTATTTGTTAACCAGGAAAAGATTAGTTTTTATACACAAAGCTGTTTATAATTATATTTTATAACAATTTTTTTTATTTCAACTCATGAAAATACAGATCCTTCCTTAATAGTAACAAAGTGACTTATTTTTACCTGGTGTAATCGAGGCCGCACTGGGTGAGAAAATATAACTCTAACCGGTAATGTCAATAAGCAAATTAAACTAATCTTGAAGTACAAAAGCAAAGCCCCACCCTAAATTATTTCCTGTTGAATAGTTTGCAATACTAATAAAACGATGTTGACTGAATACACTCCCTCTGAATCACACTCATTAAGTGTAGCAGGATCATTCTCACGAAACCACTAAAACACCATGGCAGTAAAGATTTTAATTATAACATTATAACATATAATTTAGTAACAAAAAAAAGATCATAATAAACATAATTGTGTTCTCTGCCTTGGCCAAAGCATAATTTTAACATAGGAATGAATTGTTGATGTATTTTATGCCTTTTTCTGCTAAAATTCTCAATACCGTAACGTGTCCCGATTGAGTGCAGAATAAGTGCAATATAAGACATTATATACAAAGCTGGCTAACAGATTACTGTATATTTTTCTAGTTAAAAGCTTAATCTCTTGTCAAGCTGTGTACACGCCTTTTCATTCTTATTACCGATACAGGTAGTTGTCCGCATTTAAAAAAATTAGCATGTATAATTATCTATTATTAATATATGTCATATGTGGGATTAATAAAACTTGCTTATGGCTTCGCTTGTTTTAGGAAAACATAATATGGAATTGACATTGTGACGAGGGAGGCGTGACGAGAGCCGTGGGAGGAAGATACCAGGCCGGTGTGACGCCCAGCTGACACTCATTATCAATCGCGTCCCGGCCTGGCTTCTTCCTCCCACGGCTCTCGTCACGCCTCCCTCGTCACAGACATTTTTAAATGGTAGCGGTGATGATCATTTTTAAAGGGATACTTTACCCAAAAAATGAAAATTCTGTCATAATTTACTCACCTTCGAGTTGTTACAAATCTGTATAAATGTCTTTATTTCTGTATAAAATACAGAATTTTCATTTTGGGGTGAAGTATCCCCCTTTTTTGTTTAAAAAATTGTGTTGTTCACCTTCAAAATGATATTTTGAAGAAAGCTGTTAACAGCTCCCCATTCACTTACATCGGTTACAATAGAAGTGAATGGAGGGGGGCTGTGCTGTTCTGTTCTGTTTTTTGTGTTTCGCAGAAGAAAGAATGTCATACAGGTTTGAAATGACAAGAGGGTGAGTAAATGATGACAAACGTTTCATTTTGAAGGTAAACTACTCCTTTAAACTGTCAGCAAAGGTTTTAAAATGAATGCTTTTAAACACCGCACACTGTGTTTTTAATGAATAAAAAGGAAATTTGTTGATGCAAGTGTTTTTGAGAAAATCATGTTTAACATCTCAAAACCAAGATTTTGTTAGAATCACCCAGCAACACTTACTCGAAGGTCCAGTTATAATCATGTGTGACTCGCTCCACCAGGTCCATCTTTGCTCCAGGAACGCTGCATATGGGTCTGTTCCAGTTATCTCTGATTCTCATGTAAAGATTCCTGGTGTAGAAGTTCTCAAAGTCCTGGTATAGTGGAACAAAATCCTGGCAACAAAACGTGAACAAAAATAAATGTAAGAGAGCTAAATGATAGACAGAAATAAATACACTGAATACAAACATAGACAAACTTATCAAAACCAAACAATCGCAACCACGATGCTAGTTGTTGTCAGGGTGGTTACAGGTTCTTAAAAATCCCATTTGAGAGCAATGGAAATACTGATGTTCAATCACACACGCCACCTTACAGAGCAAAATGAGAAGATTTTAACTCTACCTTCTGTTCTTCTCTCTCTCTGGCCAGATGACACTTCTCAAACTTCCATTCCCTCAGGAAGTCTCGCAGGTAGCCAAAAATGGTGAGGATGCCATAGCCCATGTACGTGAGGACGGCCACCAGCAATGGCGTCTCCTCGAATGACTGCACAAAGCGCTTGTTGTAAAGCACTTGATGGTTTGACACATGATGGTTCTGATGAAATAAAAAGTGTGAATATGAATTTTCTATGAACATGCTCATTCAGTAACAATGCAGATGCAAACATAATCTCTAATAAAGGGACAGTTCACACAAAATTAAAAATTCTGTCATCATTTACTCTCCCTCGTGGCATTCCAAACCTGTATGACTTTCTTTCTTCTGCCGAACAATAAAGAAGATATTTTGAAGAACGTTGATAACCAAACAATCCAAGCCCCTATTGACTTCCATTGTAAGGCCACAAAACCGCTGCAACATTTCTCAAAATATCTTCTTTTGTGTTTCACATATACAGGTGTTGAACGCCATGTTAGTGACTAAATGATGACAGAATTGTTATTTTTGGGCAAACTGTCCCTTTAAGGTTTATTAAAGAATAAACAAGCACTTTTTAGCTATATCCCTTATATTAGTCCTATATTAGCTTTCTGTGACAAACAGAATAAAATGTTATTTACTGAAAGTCTTGTCATAGCTTCTGTCTTCATATTTGCGTAAACGTTATCACAGCTTGGCTTATGAAAACCTATAGGCTACTTTTACAGACGGGGCAGTCGTGGCCTAATGGTTAGAGAGTCGGACTCGTGACCAGAAGGTTGCCAGTTCGTTTCCCAGGGTAACGACTGAGGTGCCCTTGAGCAAGGCACCTTACCCCTACTTGCTCCCTGGGCGCTGCAGTGATAGCTGCCCACTGCTCTGGGTGTACGTGTGTTCACCACTTGCTGTGCGTGTGTTCACTACTCTCTGGATGGGTTAAATGCAGAGGTCACATTTCGGGTATGGGTCACCATATCTGACTAATAGGTCACTTTCACTTTTTCACTTTATGTGCTTTGTTACAAATTCAATAGAATATTCTTATAATAAACTATGTCTGTCAGTAAATTCTATTTCATACAGTCTCATATAAAGATATGACACAGAGTGTGAGTGTACAGCTAACTTATCTGGGATTTACACATGTACCAGTTTGCAGACACGTATCAACCAAAGTGATTTCAATTTTACAGCCTACCCTACACTATTGTTCCAGCCACCACAAAGCAGAACAGAGAAGCCAATTCAACAACTGCTAAAACCCACAGACAGACGTAAGGTGTGTTAAACAAACGATGGGTTTCGGTTTGAAACTCAATCCATGAATCACTCTGGCCAACCAGATGAGCCAGGTGAGTTTACCCTTACACCCTCCCCTTAGCAACAGTGTGTGATCAAAGTCACGCTTGTCTGTAACTACACCCTCTCTTCACCCTGCCCTTCCAGTAAAGAACGGCTTGACCGTTTCTAATACTGAATCAGCCTTCTTACGAAGAAACACTGAGTGTCATAGCTTTTTTGGGAACAACCGACATTGCTTGGTCAAGTTAGCTTGGAATTAGCACAACCAAAACCCTTCATACTTGAAACAGAGTTGGACAAAGGTTTCATTTAATGTGGATTGGAAACATTAACTCATTACACAAACCGAGTGATTTGCGTTATTTCATTTCAGCACCACTAGGCTAGCCTTAATAATGGCTGCTTTCAAATAGGTTCCTTAAACAATCTCCCCGCCAGTCAGATAAACAACGTTTGTTCTCTGTAAATTTGTTGTTTTCATTGAGCTCAGAAGTGCTTTTCATCCAGAAACCTCTTCAGGTTGCAAGAGAACAAAGTCCTGCTTCTCCAGTTACATGAGTCAACACTACACTGTTATACCTGTTCTGTCAACACAAAAAAAACAAAAATACTACAGTAAATATTAGTAATACACTAAAATAGACACAGGGAAAGTATGCCCTATAAACCCACCAGTTTGTTTTCATTTTAATTTAGTTCTCATAGAACACATGGACATGAACGATCAATCCCATTTTTTTTCGTCTATTTTATAAATATAAAATGAAAATAAACCATGAAATAAGAGTA
Organism: Triplophysa rosa; assembly: GCF_024868665.1. Taxonomy (NCBI): domain Eukaryota; kingdom Metazoa; phylum Chordata; class Actinopteri; order Cypriniformes; family Nemacheilidae; genus Triplophysa; species Triplophysa rosa. The sequence continues at coordinate 20,904,609 of NC_079904.1, forward strand.
AAGCCTGGCCCTAAATAGTGTATGTCATTGGAATTTCATGCATAAGGAAGAGTAAGTTAGGCCTATTCATAGGTTCCTCAGAATTCCTGCTTTTCCATGGAAGAAAGTAGGCTAAATAATTAATAGCTGTGAGTAAATGATTACAGGATTTTAATTTTCGGTAAAGTAATATTCATTTAAGATATACAGAAAAGAGTTTCAAAACAACCCCACAGATAAACAAGCCCACACATTAGGGAGTTGATGCGGCGCCGCAAGAACCGACAGGCGAATGATATCGAAGTACCGCGAGAGCGATTCGAAAGCAAACCCTTTTATGCATTTTAGAATCGCTCTCGCGGTACTTTGATGTCATCAGTCTGTCTGATATGTGTTCGACTGCAGCTGTGCGCAGACTGATCGGCATATGACATTACATTAACGCGAGACCAGTCTGTTGCGTATGGATTCACTATCGCGGTACGTCGATGTCATACGCGAATCAGTATGCGCAACGCTGACTGATGACAAAAACACCGTATAACTCCTCTATGAATGAAAATAATTTCCTCTCGTGAGTAACTCTTATAAGCAAAAGTATGCTGTGTGTTTTCGGGTGTGTGAAGCGCTGGAGTCGGCCTCACCTTCTCTGCCGAGCGGCGGTATCTCTTCTGCGGCTTCTGGAATAGGCAGTGGCTCTTCACAAACCCTTTCGCGCCCTGTGTCTTGGCTGGATTCGTCCGGTGACAGGTATCTCCATTCAGAAGTTTGCTAGTGGAATTTTGCGTCATGGCAGGCCGGTGAAGCACGGCGGCTCTCCCCACTCGCTGCTGAAGTCTCACTACGGTTCTTGTCTCCTCCCGAAGCAGTCGAACGACTAGGCCACGCCCACTGTCAGATTACAGGGAAACACACCCTTCGCACACAGCCACATCCAATGGATTTGAAGAACTTCGTGCGTGGGAGCGTGAGGATTGACGTCATTAACCTATAGTAACCCCCATAAAGGGCGTGAACCATCACGATCCTTACGTCTTACGTCATATATTACGTTATTTTAATTGGACACTAGATAAGAGTAATGGAAAATTATGTATGTTAATCATAAACTACTGTCTCACTCTCAAAAACGAACCATTGAATGAATGAATAAATATATTATTCAACTAAAAATAGAAAAATGTGGTTTGTAAAATAAATATAAAAATGAAATATACGTATTTATTCCCATGTCTAAAATATGTGCTGTTTTCAAAGTTTTCTCTAAATTACAACCTCATAAAATGGCAACTCTGAACTCTCAATATTCTTTTATAGGTTCCAAAACAATATTACTGTGACATTGAATTCCAAGGTCAGGCTTCTGTGACTGTGTCAGAATGAAAGTTCAGTTGAGTTTGCTTCCTGTTTAATAAACAACTCACACTTACCGTTTCAGATAACCTGAATGATAAGAAATATGTTGTATGCGTTATATTGCAAGACAATGTCCTATGTGCCGGTATCATGCGACAGTTCATTAAAATGAAATAAAACTTCAAAAATAATAAGAAACATCCACACAATTGTTATCCCATAAGACCTTCTGACTTTCAACTATTGAAGGGCATTTTGTGGTGCTCTATTGCTAAATTAATATTTTTTATGGTTAATAGTGAACATATTTTGACAGTATTGAATTTTGGTTAAAGAAATCTTAAATGTTTGATGAAATTTGTCCTAATACAAATATATTGCACTATTATTTTTATTGGCATACATTTTTGTATTTCTACATTCCAGTTTTTAAAGGAGTGGTTGTAAAAAAGCATTACACTGCATGTCATACTATGGTTATGGATGTGACAAATAAAATTTGAACTGTTCAATCGTGAACTTAAATGACTTTCCAGTACATATGAGAGAATGATGTGCACTGTATGGTACACTAGCTAGAGATGCAGTGGAATGGAAATGTTTGTTCAATATGGTTCTTGTAGGAAAAGAAGCACAAAGAAAAAATAACATGTCTTTTATGATGCAGTGCAGTCATATACACTGTTGGTGTCATGAAACGTGGTGAGACACAATGACAGAGGACCCAGGTGCAGACAGCGGGTAAGGGGTTAACAAGACGTTTAATAAATAATAAAGACAAAACCAAAAAACCCACGAGGGGGTAACATAACAAAACAAGGGAATATAATAACATGACAGGACTAAGACTAACTAAACATACACGAGAACTACAGTTAACACTTGACAAAATTTACAAAATGACTACACTAGCCTAAACATGACAAGACACAGGGACTTACACCACACGAATCAAAATGAACCAGCACAGGACAGAAAACACAAGGGCATTATAAAGGGGATAAATCAACAGGGGAACAGGTGATAAATCAAGAGGGGAACAAGTGAAGGGCATGAAACAATAAACGAGCAATAACGAGGAAACGAGAGGGCGGGAACAGAGTCGAGACCAGAGAGGGTGTATGGAAGGCCATAAGGGCCAAAATTACCCCTCTCCACAAACATGGGGATCTGTCATGATCCTGCCACTAGACCACGAGAAACATGACATGATGCAGCAGAATCATGACAGTTGGGCTTTGTTTTAAAATAAACCTAAAACGCTATTTTTAAAACTCACTAATAAAACAATCAAATGTGCTCACATAAGAAACAAGCCTATACAGTGAGCAAAGTAGGCTTAACATTTTCATTTATTGCTTTATTATGATGGCGGGGGGGGGGGGGGGCTTGGGGTATGGGTTGACTGTTTGACTGACACAGCCATTACTGGATTTTCTGAAGCGCTCTAGATGTGTGGTTGACGTTATTTGAATGCTGTTGCGGCATCTGCTCGAAGAACAAAAGGCTTTTTGCTCAATTGACTGAAACAAGCAGACTGGAATATTGCTACTTGTTTCCTTACGGACAGCAGATAAGAACCTATCAATCTTAGCCTTTGTCTACTTGCCAAAGTTTCTATTATGACACAACACAATGTGCTGGCTGTTTGTTCTTCAAACCACACAAAAGTGTGCCAAAGAACCAATTTCCTCAGGCTGCCATCAATGAGAAACTCATTTTTCTTGCTCCATTCACCCTAGAAACAAACAACGGATGAGTGAGGACTCATTGTCGGCATGTCCTGAAAAATTAACTATACCTGAATGCCTGGACAATGAGGGCATGTATGACGGATGAGATGAGTAAGTATTTTCTGAGTACACAAGTGTGAGGCCAAATAATTACATATGGGAAAAATTTGGCATTGATGTATAGACCTATAGATCCGCTCTTAAACCGATTCTAATGAGTGTATAATTATAACAACTCTGGTTCTCATTTAAATTGATTAAATATAAAAGTTTGGCCTTTGACGCGCTTTTTAAGGAGAATAAAGATGAAAGCTGAAGTTGAAATACCCAGATTAGAAACATGAAAATTGACCTGTAAAACTGTAGATTATAGTTTTTCATTTTTTACCAGGGGACCCAATGATTACTGAGTTTCCAGTGCTGCATTAATCATAATCAATGAAAACAAATGGGACTGACATTTATTTAAACAACACATAAATCTAAAACTAACTGTTAGAGATGGTGCTTTTATTTATTGGCCCTTTTAATTTATAGGGACCATTTAATCATCTGTGTAAATTAGGCTCATTTATCAAGAAATAATTAAAAGAAACAAAATACATCTAGCCGCATTAAAGCACCCCAGTTCACTCCAGTATTAAATGTTACAAATATGTCATTTATGAATGACAGCTTGTGCTTCAGTGAAATATACACTGAAAAAAGGTTTTCAAGAAGCACTTCATCCAATTAATAATTTCTATTTCAGTTCATCTTAAAATTATTATATTATATTATTATAAATTGTTTGATTTCTTAAATAATGTTTTTTTTAGTTTAAAACATTGTTAAATATAAATATTTTTAATTAACAGTTCGACTAAGAATTTTTTTTTGACGAATGCACACTTTATAGGTTACACACACAGGCCAGCACGTGCGCATTAAACACAAACCTCGTCCAGTCACCAAGAAGCACTCTTCAAGTTAACGGTTCGTGGATCAACATAGACGCACCAGTCAGTCGTGAATAAGTTTTTGAAGGTAAGTAAACTATTAACAAAATCCGTTGATAATTAATATGAATTCGTTTTAACATTGTATGTTAATGTAGAAGTTTTGTACTTAAGTGTCACTAACGTTAGACTGAGATGAAAATGTGTGGGAGATGTCATGGCGGACAACCGCTCCCGTTCATTACTCAACCTTAGGTTAGGCAAAACAGAGTAATAATTTGATGTTCCTGTCACTCTTTTATTACCGTGTTATTTGCAAGTAACGTTATTGGTTATAATTTCAACTTCGGCATAGTTAACGTTATTGCTGAAACGAAGGGTGTTGTTCAGTGCACGCGCTCTCTGACTGAAACTCGCTTATTCTCCCATCATAAACCAACAGAATTAGTATTAACGTTAACGTACCTGGGGACCTGTCATTTGTAATAATTGCATGGGTTGTCTATGATCTTAATCCCGTGCAAATCGGCCATGTCTGTAATTTGTAACAAAAAATACCACCGCAAAAGTGAGAAGGGGGAGTCTGCAGACCTGGAGCAGGCAGTTTTATGCCCATGTTTTAACTTATTTGTCCAGTAGGGGGCACTGTACATTAAGAACCACCAGAACAGACCTAAGAACAGATAACTTCATCGTCCATCACGAGTTATGGTAAATAAAGGATATCTCTTACTCATTTTTCATAATTATTTTTTTTAAATTTTATTTTGTTGTCTGTCTCTAGCCCAGTAGTTCTCAAACTGGGGGGCCCCGAGATGGATCCAGGGGGCTACAGATTTTATGGCATTTTATGAAATATAGAAATTGATCATAGATTTTATGCAATCAAACATCAGAAAAATAAGACCACCAGACAAAAGAATTGATGTTTCAGCATTGTATAACCGAAAATGTTTTTGTTTAAATAAAAATGTTAAATTTAAGATTATAAGTCTTTATTTGGGGGGCCGCAAAGCGATGCACACAAAGGGGGCCTTACAACAAAAAAGTTTGAGAACCACTGCTCTAGCCTATGTGACGGCCTTTTCTGGTAACATTCTTCCGACCCTGTTTACTTGCATTAATACATAACGTTACTACAGTAGGCTTATATGTAAACCATTTCAATTTAGCTGCACACATACTTAAGTTATTTATTATTTTAAGTCGTTAGTCATAGTACAACTTCCTACAAAATGGAGAGCCCCATATTCAGAACTAACAATTAATCACAGAGAGATCACAGTCAACATAATAATTAGCCAGCAAACAATTTTCTTAAATGTGTATTAAGAAAACAAAAGATCAATAATCGAGCACCAACAACCACAAACATGTTCAAACTCAAATTGAAAACTTTATTCCCATATGTAATAAAATAAATGATCATATTATGTAATGTACATATAAAATACATTTTTGTTAAAATAGCTTAATGATCCTGATTAAAATTTATGTGCACCTAATGTGGGTTTTATCATGTTTGTGATGGTTAGTGCTCAATTAATCGTGTATCTTGTTTTCTTAATAGCAATTGTTGGCTGGCTAATGAGGCCTATTATGTTGTGATGTTATTGATCTCATCTGTAATAATACTCGGAAATAATAAAAATGTGTTCAATAATGCATTTTACATATTTACTGCACTTTTAACAAATAGCTTGTCTAATAAATCCATAAATGACTTACAGAGACATATGTGGCAATGTTTTAATGACATTCTCAATTTTCTTTGCACAGTCCATCATCAGTAGCCAAAAGAAATCAAAGTGGCTTGACATTTTGCAATCCTTCTGCAAGACCATGCTTGTGCCTGTGTACGTTGACAATCAGGACCAAACTGATGACCTACTTTCACCTCACTTCATTTCTGGACAGGACACCCACACAGACTCACAGTGACACAATCAAGTTTACACAATATGGATGTCCTTTTTCCAGAGGTGGGTCCTGTGTTAGCTGTGCTCCTCAGATTTATTTTGTAATTGCTTTAAAAAAAAGGTTTTGGTTAATGTAGAAAGGACACTCAGTTTTGTTGTACAAAAAAATAAAAAATAATTTTGATACTGAAATGATACTACTTGTTTGAGATGTGACCCATCTTAACTCTTTCTTTGATAGTCCATCATCTGTTCCCTTGCTGGTTTGGAAAATCTCACCATGCTGGAGGCTGAGGAGAAATTTCTACAAGGGCCTGTCATTGACATAAGGTATGTAAGGATGCTATAAAGGAGAAATGGTCAAGCATGGCATCCTGCCATTATTTCCAATAACAATTTTGTCTACAGCTTTAAACTTTCTTTTATCAGTGAGCGGGAGCAGTTTGACAGGAGGATTAAGAACATTTTGAGGAAGAGTGGCAACCCTATCGAGAGCCATCAATCCTGTTTTTGATAATGGTCTTAATAAATAATGTTGTTCACAAGAAAATTGTCACTTTTTTCTTAGAAGATAAAAGACCTTAGAAATTTCTTAAAGTGGTGAATTGTGTTTTTCTTCATTACATAGTATGCAGGACACTGTTCTAAATGCACGGCAGATATTTAATTGATGGTTCATATGATTGCTCTTAATGTCTTATGGGCTAACTATGGTTAATATTTGAATGTAACTTTATACATGCCTATACATTCACAACAAACACTCAAGTCTTCTGTATATTTGTATATTACTGGCCACAGTAGATTAAATATTATTGTTGTACTGTACATCTGATCCAACTGTATTATTATTAATTTTTCAATTCACAAAAACACTAAATTGCAGTTGCAATGGCAAATCAATTTTCTCCTGTAAGCTATGTATTAAGACCGTTAGTAGATATCTACAAATATTTAAACCTGTTCTGCAAATCGTTAGTTAAGCCATGGTTTCTGTAGTAAGACTGGTTTTGCCAAAAGTCACCAATACAACAACAAAAAAACATGGTTACTACACTTTTACCATAGTTAATTTTCACTGGTCCATAAGCAGTTTCAGTTTAGTTTATTTATTTACTTTTAATCTTACACGTTCATAATTACATTTTTGTTTAATAGTTTGATTAGCTTACAAATATTTTATTTTGTCGTTCAACTCCCCCTACTGGACAAATAAGGAACAACGGGCGTAAAACTGCCGGGGGAGCAAAACTGCCTGCTCCAGGTCTGCAGAGACTCCCCAAATAGGCAAAAGTTACCATATTTCGTCGAACACCGAGGTCCTGTGATATTAACGTTAGTCCTGTGCAAATCTGCATCTGTGATTTGGCGGGCTCGTATAGGCCTTGTGTATGAGAGATTCTCCTTTCTAAATTCTTTTCCAGGTGTTGGAGAAGGAAGAGGCTGAACAAATTCTTCAGCAGGAAACCATGGCAATCTTCGTCCATTAACATTGCCGTCATACTTGAGGGACAATGAAGGTTTTTGTTTTCGGTCAATGTTTGCCAACTCTTAGAAGTTAAAAATCTGATACTTGAGTACTGAAATTGTGGATGTATGGAAGTAATGTATAAGTTGATAAATATTGATGTAATGAAAATTATTGGTGTCTTTTTTATGAGATTTTGGATAGGATTAAATATTACTGTTCCTTAATGCAATCATGTTTTATAAAATCCATATCTTGTTAAAAACAAATAATTTCTATTAACTTGTATTTTTATGATAAATAATTGTTTATTTAGATCTATATCTATTTGATTTAATAAAGCAAAACAATTCGAATACATATTTCTTAAATGAGAAACAATTGTTTGATTAAATATATCTATTTGATTTGAGAAAACAAATAATTTAAAATATTTCTTAAATAAGAATTTTTGTTTGGATTAAATCTTTATCTTTTTGTTAGGATCAAAAATATAAATAATATATATATTTAAATATAATATATTAAATATAATTTAAATTAATTTACTTCAACAAGAAATATATAACTTCTGCCAAGTTTTATAAAATAGCTTTTATAGACATAGAAAATATGATTTAGGGCAAGCTATTTATTTTTCATTGGATCAACTTATAAAATATAGATGTGAATCCTAACCCTAAATATTTTTAGTTGTTTCAATGAAAACCTTTTTTCAGTGTAGCAACGCATGTATTTGCAAGCAGCGATGTCAGACGTTTATACACTCCACAGGATAAAATGAGAATTCTGTGCATTTAAGTTTACAAAACATACAATACAGCTTTGTAAAAAAAAGTTAAAGGAATATTTCACCTGATCAATGGTCCCCATTGACTTTCCAACAAAAATTGTTGTTCATTCTCTCCTTTGCTTACTCCAGCTTTAACCCTACTAGTAGCACGGCCTAACGGTATTGTTAAGCTTGTTGACAAAATGTTTATATGCCGTTCTACTTGTAAGTCGCATCGGATAAAAGCATCTGCTAATGAATAAATGTAAACTAATAAGCATAGATGTTGATCAACCTTAATCCACAATTTAGGTCGTTTGCTCAAATGAACAGCAGACTCGGCAGATGAAACCTCTACGGACAGCACTGAATGGAGCAAGTCATTAAAAATTCATTCACTTCATATGGAACACTGTTCAGAGATCATTTCACACCCACTGCATACAATCACAATGTAATCCGCTATAAGAAATTTATTAGGGTGGATTTGCAGTACAAGACTTTTGGATTTACACTTTAAAGCATCATGAAAGAAACCATAATTGGAGAAAAATGGTACACATCTCAAGAGGATGAGTAAAAAAAAGTCAGATTACTAACAATGTAACATTTACTTTACAATTACAAAATAAGAAGGTGGTGGTGCTGGGGTGGTCAAACAAGAGTGCCTTTCACTCCTTCCTGCGCTTCTTCTCGTGGTCGTAGTCCTTGGACCGCCCGCTCGTGGACGCCCTTTTGGAGCCTCCGTGCTGCTTGGCCTCCTCCAAGAACTTGTCTAGACCGAAAGGATCTTCCTCAAACTGGACGGGACCATCTTTGCGGGGTCCGTGATCAACACCTGAGAACTCTTTATCAGGAACGAACCTGAAGAAACCAAACAAATGCTTAAAACTGCGCATTCGCTCACATTTTAATAACTTCAAGTGATCCAAGCTGACCCTATTATTTATTCTTGTATTTTAACTGGAATGACTAGAATGAGTTTAGCTGTTGATGTATACAAATTCTATTCTGTTGTATGACTTTACTCCTCCTAAAAATAAATGCAAATGCTCAGTAGATGTCTTCATACCTGTTGCTCTGCATGAGTGTATCCAGGTCATCTCCATACATATCCTTATCTGCATTCTTACTAGGCCTGTAAATGTTCTGTGCCATGTCTCTGCCACCTCTGAAAGGCTGATCGTACACGTTATACATTTCATCCTCTCCTCCAGCGTAACCACTATCCATACCCTGAAATAAACACACAGTTAGTTTTACATTTATTTTGAGTATATAGTGACAAAAGATTGATGTGTAATGTGGGCAACACTGCTGGATAATAAACCATTCCTTCATATTACAAATAGGGCTGAAACGATTCCTCTAGTAACTCGAATACAAAAAAATCATCGAGGCATTTTGTTCACGCATTCACTGCAAGACACACGCATTTTAGTCTGTTCACATGCATTTCTCATGCTGATAAATAAGTGATAGCTTACTGAAATGGTGAACTGCTATTTTACTTGGTTTTAGTCTATTTTGCGAGTGAAACTTGTTTTCCGGCTCCATTGAGTCCATAAAAGTAGATTCGGACTAACGTTAGTGGATGCCGAATCCTATTTACACATGTCATCTGTCTGTTCTGCGTGTCTGAGTGAATGAACTGCAGTTTGAGGACATGAACACATGAACTTCATCTCCAGAGTTGCTCTGAGAGTTTATTTCAGAACATTTTACTGAGTGAAGCTAACACACTAAAAAAGAAGCGTCTTCCGACGACCTACCAAAATAAAAGTCCGGTTAACTCAGTATTTTTATGTGGACAAATATATAACTATTTAATAGTAAAAAACAAACTAATTTAGATAAACTAAATGCGTCATGCATAAGCTGAAGTTAGTTGTTTACCTTTGAAATGATTCTTTCTATTTTTATTAATGTTTCTTATTTATACATTTGTATTAGGTCTATATTGCATTTTGAATGTAATATGCCAATGGAATGTACTAAATGGGTTTAGTTTTCACAGATATTAATGTATGCAATTTCAGCAATAAATATGTAAATTTTCCTAAAAAGGAAACAAATAAGTTGTTCATTTTAAGAGACGTGTCTTATTTTCTCTTGTATATTTAGTATTGCTCTTTAATAAAGAAAACGTACTTATTATCCAAATACCCGATTAATCGGTGGAAAAATCAGTAGAATACTCGACTACTAAAATAATCGATAGCTGCAGCCCTAATTACAAACTTATGAAAAATTATGTTAAAGTGCACTCGTGAACTGCACACAATAAAACAAGTGCCATTATATATCAGAGCATAGACTGATTTCACAATGTCTACATTTTACATTTACATTCATGCATTTGGCAGACGCTTTTATCCAAAGCAACTTACATTGCATGATACTGTACATTTGTATTTGAGTATGTGCAATCTCTGGGATCGAACCCATGACCTTGGCGACCCTAGCACCATGCTCTAACCACGGAGCTACAGGAAAACAGATTACATGTCTAATCTAAATGTAAAAACTACAATTATAACAATGCACAATTATTATTGTAGTATGATGGCGGACGTTGCAGAGCGTGGCTCAGTAGCTTCTGGCTTTAAGCACCGGCCTCGAGAAAAACCTTAAATTTATAAGACCGTGGATGGCCAAGTTATCGTCGAGGATCAGTTCCTTAATTTTCTTACAGTTAAAATTAGAACAATGACCCAAGACGAACTCGTCCTTGTAACCTCAAACACATTCAACTCCGAGAATATCAGCAAACATGAGCAAGTAATGAGAGCAGACTCTATGGCTTAGAAGCTTCTTGGAAATGATGTTACTGGCTTCTGGAAGGAGATGAGAGCACTGAACAGGGTCAGTACATCGGTACCATGTACAGTTGAAGGAGTTTCTGGAGCCGATAAGATAGCTGAGCTGTGGAAGCAACATTATTCTAAGCTATTTAATTGTGTTAAAAGTGATCTCTACAAAGAGAGCAACGTTGATAGTAGTGATATAGTGGGAATTACATATAGGGAGGTGCAACAAGCAATTACACAGATAGCTGATAAAAAAGCAAGTGGCTTAGATCAGATTACTGCAGAGCACCTTAAACTCGCAAGTCCGAGGGCTGCAGCTCTTCTTGCAATTTGCTTTACAGGTCTTATGACTCATGGTCTATTGCCGCACTCCATGTTGTCTGTTATCTTGGTGCCTGTCATCAAGGATAAAGCAGGCAAGGTGGGGAGCTTGGATAATTATAGCCCAATTGCTCTAGCCAGTGTCTTATCTAAGGTCCTGGAAAGAATTTTATTAGATAAACTAAGTTCTTATATTGATACCACAGACAACAAGTTTGGCTTTAAGGCTAAGCATGGTACTGATCAATGTATTTGTGCCTTGAAGGAAGCGGTTGAAATGTATAGAAGACAGAATTCTTCAGTTTTAATTTGCTTTATTGACGCATCAAAGGTTTTTGACAGAGTTAATCATTTGAAGTTGTTTTCAAAGCTCAGCCAAAGAGGTGTGCCCAATAGCATAATTAGGATCCTGGCATATTGGATTAAGTATGCAGGTCAAGTGGGGGAATGCATTCTCTACACCATTTGGCGTGGGTAATGGGGTTCGTCAGGAGGGGATACACTCGCCTGTCTATTTTAACATCTATATGAATGATTTGATGATGATCTGACCAACTACGAGCCAGTACGATAGGTTGCATGATTGGTAACACCCTGGTAAACCAATCTTATGTATGCTGATGATTTAGCTATTTTTTTCTCCTAGCAGTGCTGGGTTTCAAGAGATGCTGAACATATGTACAGAGTATGGTTTTAAATTTGATGTTAAATACAATAGTAAAAAGAGTGTTGTTCTGATTGTAAATCAAAAGGAGATAAGGATTTAAACTTTCCTTTTTTTTATCTGGCAGGGAAAGCTTTGACTGTAGGAAATAAAACTAAATATCTAGGACACATCACCGATCAAATGTGTGATGATGACATCTATAGGCAGCGCCGCATGTTGTATGCACAAGCTAACATGTTGGTCAGGAAATTCCACTGGTGTTCAGATAAAGTTAAGATAAGCCTGTTTAAAGCATACTGTACTCCTTTGTATACTGCCCCCTTATGGACGAAGTTTAAAAAATCTAGCATCCAGAAGCTCCAGATTGCCTATAATGATGGTTTGCGTATACTGCTTAAAAAACCAAGATGGAGCAGTGCAAGTGAACTATTCTGTAGGGTAAGGGTCAACACATTTCATGCATTGTTGAGAAACTTAATGTATAAATTTATTTGCAGATTGAATGGCTCATGTAACCTCATTATTATGCTGCTGTCAAATCCTGGTCTTAGTGCTATGCGATACCAGTCAACCATGTGGAAACACTGGTATCATTGCCTTTTTTAATTGTTTTGTAGTTGTCATGTATGTTTTGCTGTTAGTATCTGTATATGTATTTATTGGACCATGAGTCTGGAAATAAAGTCGATGATGATTATGGCAGATGCAAATAACAACACAATTCTTAGCAATAGCTTAAAATTGATCACAACTGGTTATCTTCCTACTGTCTTTCTATTCTAATTTCTGTCTTTCCTTCTATTTCTAATCTGTTTGATTTGAGAGTCTGTGGGCTTGTTACCTTGCTCTGATTGAAGAGCCTCTGGTCATATTGAACATCACTGGAGGTGCGGGGATTTGGCTGACCAAGAGCAATGAGCTCGCTGATGTCTCTGTCCTGATCTCGTTGCAGCTTAGACCTAGAAAAACCAAATTCAAAATGACATCAGCAAAACACACGTGAAGGTCTCAGACAGACAGTCAATCTCATCACGCTACATTACACACAATGTGGAGTCAGGAAACACTCACACAAACGTCTTTTGTGAAATCCCATGAATAATTCAACAGTTTACAACTGCAAACTAAATGCATTTTATCAACTGCGCCGAGCAAAGCGGGATACGGGACGCGTTTCACTAAAAGGTGCCTGATGTACAAATGAACACCAGTGGGATTTACGTGAACACTGGAAGAGAGAACTGGTGGCGGAACTGTGTGGGTTGAATTAAAAGCTCATGAATAATTGAGGTAAAGATGGTAAAAAATAATAAATAAAAGGCATGTACCTCTTATCAGGGGCAGCTCTGGAGATGTTTCTGTCGTGCTGCCGTTCCTTCCTCCTATCGTGGCGGATCTCATCACGTTCCCTGACTTCCGTCTCCTCTCCACCTAAGAGACAACAGTCACGAAACATTAGCCCAACACAACACAGTCCTACTACTGAAAAAACAACCCTTATGTGCATTTTTACAAGCTAAATATTTTGTTGGTGCATCTTTATAGAACGTTTGTGTTCCTACCAATATTTAGGTTATTCCTTTGTTGCATACCTTTCTCGCCGTGGGCTTTAATACCAGCTCTCCTGTCTCTGGCCATCTTAGCCAACTCTCGCAGCTTCTCCTCTTTCTTTTCCTTCTCTTTCTGCGCCATCTTCTTTTCCACCTGAGCTCTCATCTCCACGGCTTCTCTGGCCTGTGCACATCACACGACAGACAAAACAAACACCATTCAACCATAACACAATGGCAGCTGATGTAGGATCTACTGTATGCATTACAGGATACAGAAAAAAGCTCAAGCCCTTTAACTTGTAAACTAAAAACGCTGCAAAAGTTAGCGTGTTGAGCGATGGAGGAATAAGAGGTTTACCTTTCTGTCAGCGATGTACAAAGCCTCAGCCAGCTTTGCAAAGTTCTCATTGATATGAACAGTCTGCAAGCCTCGTCCGTCAGCCGCCAACCGTTTGTCCAGCGGGATGGTGTAACCCTGAGATGCAGCGATGAGGGGTTTGGGAAAACAACAAAGTTGTAGATTTACTGTCAATATTTTACACCAGAAGATACACCACTAAATAATTAATAGATTCCTTAACACTCAACGTGAAAGGAAGAAAGACCAATGGTACCTTCGCGTTCTTCCAGTTGGAAATGCAGGGAGGAATCTTCCATTCCTGCTGTTCTTTGACTGTCATCTGTAGAAGAAGAGAAACAATACAAAGACGCCAAGATGTGATGTTTTTAGAAATGGTCTTCAGACAGGTTCAGAGGGTTGAGAGTAAACAAAGGCAGTGCTCAGATCGATAGTTAGTTATAACCAGAATGCTAGTGTTTCTCACCTTTCTGCTCGGAGAGTGCATAACAGGAGCAGGAGGGGACGGGGGTCCACGGGGAATCTTTTTATTGATTCTGTTGGAAACCCAAAACATTGTAAGTTAATTTACCACCCTTTTTCTTATATGGTGTTCAAGCTGAATGTTTTTTAACTACATACTTGAAACGTGGGGGTTCCATGGGATCTTTCTGCATCTCCACCATACGGATGACCCGCTGTTTGGCACCAGAGTTAAACGCGAGTCCTTGCTGGGAGGGTGTGTACCTTTACGAAATATACAGATGTGTGACGACAACAACAAATATCGAAAATGCTGACAACATCCTTGAATGCAAAAAGCAAAACGTACAGGATTACTACTTTAAACGCTCAGTAACACTGCCCAGCTTTATTTCCACTTTAAGTCCATTATATCATATCCTAACCAGGTTATTGTGCTGAACAGTTGTAACAAGTTTCAGAGAATGAATTATCAGTGGAACCGCTCTTACCGTATGTACTGCGCTGGCGCCAGTTTGTCGGCAGCACGTACAGGCATGGCCGCTGCGATTTTCTGCGAGACTTGTTTACTCAGAGCCTCTCTGGTTTTCTCTGTAAGCTGCACCAGAAAAACCAAGAAACTAATGTAGGAATGATTGAACTGGCACTGATATTGACTACTGGTTTCATGACATCCCTATTTAAATCTAAGGTGGGTAACTCACCTCTTTCACCGCCTCCTCATCAGGTTTCTGCAACTCTGGAGCTTCATCATTTAAAACTTCCTTAGGAAGCATGTCTGTGTATTTACTAAAGACGACCTATAGAAAAAACAATCCACAAATGAATAAGAACACACTCTCTCTGGCCTTTAAGGTGTAAGCCAGTAAATTATGATGAAGAAATCAATAGCACATGAGCATCAGGCACCTTGTCTTTGCTTTGACCCTGCCTGGCAATGGCATCATATTTGATCTTGCCCTCTGCATCCACCTGTACAGCCAGAGCATTGGAGGTTCTTTTCTTCCTGCCCATTTCCAGGGGATACTGGGCCACATGAACCTCTGGAAAGGCTCCTCCATCTCCAAAGTCCTTTAAAAAGACAACAGAACAACTGTGACATGCCAAAGCATGCTGTAGTGATGAAGTATTCCAGGCTTTTGTTCACTCAAGCTTTTAGGTTAAATAATGAGGTTGACGGACATCTTCTTGGCATGACACAGGATGCTAACAGGACTAATGTTGCAGTACCTCTAGAGAACGTGGCACCCATGATTTTCTGAATCCGTATGAAGGGAGTTCTCTTCGGGTGGAGACTAAGGCAGTTGATCTCTGTGCACGAGATCTCTCCTCGGCCTCAAGCTGGTCCTGAGACAGCTGGGTGGGTGCAGGAAGAAAACTAAAAAAAAAAGGCAAAAGCAAAGTTGAGAGGTGGCTATACAAAGGATCAAAAGGAATTTCAGACTTTTTTTAGGATATCAAATGTGAATGGTGTAGAAATGTAGAGAGCTAAGTCACCCTAAATGATAGGTAATATCAATTTCATTCCCAATTCATTTGTATTCACTTTTATTTAAAATTAAACGACATACAGTACGGGCGAGCAAATGAAAATAAAACTTTCAAAATACATTTCAGTTTTACTATAATTCAAAAACGATAGTGATTATTAGATACTTTATTTGTTCAACACAACTAGATACTAACGTTACACGTCCGCTGAAACCAGTACGATGTAATTTATAATCCAATCTCTAGGAATGGGCCAATATGTGCATGTTCTAGTCTATTTTAAGTAGAATAAGTTCTAATAATTAAATTGTGTGTGCGTAAAACTAAATAAAGCCAATGTGTGTCGTGTTTGTGGTCAGTAACGTAAACGTTAGAGTCACTTTTCATTTCATGTGGATTAGCATTAGCATCTTAGCTGTTAGCACAAAGAACACAACACCGTAGGCCTCGGCAGCTCAAGTAACACAACGCAGACAATAAATACCATACATTGTCTCTAAACAAAACAGATGAGGGCGTAAAAAAAGGATACATCTCTTTAAAAAAACTTTCATACAAAGGCAGAAGAGTAAAATCCCCAAAACAGATTCAATGCAACTTACCTAGTCAACGACATCTTTACCACTTCTGCACAGCGTGACGTCACGCTACTGAAATAACCTCTCGCGATGGTTGGGGAAGGAGGTCCTGGCTGCAGGATGCAGTACGGGGCGGTGCTACATATCTCTCCCTACGCGTCTCATTGGTTAGTGGTTGGGTAATATTGGGCGGGTCTATGTGTCGTCTCGCCCTAACCACGCCTTATTGGTTAAACACAAGTAATGACGTCGATTCCTCAGTATGTGTCACTTCCTCTATGTCTAGCATCACGGTGAGAGTGAGTACACGGTCTGTATTTTGGCAGTTTTTTTCATAAGGTTTAATCCCCACGTTTAATGAACTTGATTGCCATTGATAAACAATTGAATAGTTCAGATGCAAAACCCTCTAAATGCCACATTCTGCCCTGTCGGAAATATATGTTATTAATGGATAAAATGCTTGCTTGACAATGCCAGACAGCTGTTTTAGTTGCCAGTAATTGTATGTAGACACATATTTACACACACGTAAATGTAATGCAAGTTGTTTATCGTTGTAATTTTATGTTGGTTATATATGCTTATGTTGTAGTATTTTTTTTAATCATGCTATATTCGTATACATTTTAATCATTTATTGTAATTGAAATAAAGTGAATGATGTAATTCAGTAAATGTGTTTGCTTGTTTTTTATAGACAAGGAACATTGAAGCTATGTTAGATAAATTATAAGCATGATTGTAAAGGCAACACACGAATTGGCTATTAAAATTATGAATGTATAAACCTAAAGAGAAACAATGTTTTTGGACTGTTTTCTTAGAAATTTTCTTCACTTAGAAATAAAAATTAACATATTTATATGAAACAGTAATAATGTTCAGTAGACTTTTGTCATTTTTCTTTTATCTTTATATTTCTCTAAAATTTTCTCTTAGAACATTCTGAAGGGCCCCGGATCACAGTTTGAAAATCCCTGGATTAAATAACAGTAATAGAAAAAAGTAGGATAATAAACAGTGGCGGCCGGTCAATAGGGGGCGCTGGGGCGCCGCCCCCTTAAAGTTATCCAGAGAAGAAAGCTACTTTAATATGCCAACAATAAGTTTAATATATATCGCAAATTAATAACGTAATAAAATAATTTAGTCGTACTATTCCACCGTTAGTCATATTATCATTTATTAAAAAATCAAAAAATCAAAATTGTATTTTGTTCATACGTGTGCGGGGCGCCGGACAAACGAGTGTGTATGTAGGCACGAACATTTTTGAAAAGCATGTGATTTGAGGCTGAGCTCTAATTGGCTTGTTTCAAATCGTCCTTGGGGCGCAGCACTCTGCGCCCCAAACCCTCCCACTTTTGTTGTAAGCGAATCAATATTGTTTTTATATTTTTGGCCTCATGTGATTGGACCGTTCTTAACGCCTCTCATTACAGCCCAGCAGATTGTCATTTGACTGACAGGTACTGATTAACGTGGAAGCAAGCGAAATTATCTCGAGATGAAAGAAAATTCGGTTTTATCTTTACAAGAATACCCGTTCCAAAGGCGTTCAGATGAAGAAAAAAAACGGATCAAGGAGCTTGGACCAGATCGACCCAACTTGCAAATTCAGCAGCAGTCAAGTGATCGCGGTCGACTCGGTGCTTTTCCGGCACTTCTTATGGAAAACGGAGTTGGCTAGCTGGATGCGATGTAAGTCATGCCTTTTATTGTTTTCCCTGTTTGCTGTTTCAAAGTCTTGGCACCGAAACGTTGTGGACAACAACAGGGGTTTGCGATTTAAAACATCTCTCTGATAAGTGCAAGCGACATGAAAGTAGCCGCAGCCATCTTGACAAGGCTATGAGGCTCCAGTTTTTTGGGAAGCTTAGCATTGCTGAATAGTGATGGGTCGTTCTTGAACGATTCGTTCATTTTGAACGAATCTTTAATGTGACTCGAGAAGAAAGAGTCGTCGTAGGGAGTGATTCGTTCAGCCGCGCATGCGCATTGCGCAACATTCTATGGGTCCTGTACTGGAATTCAAGAAGAACGAACGATTCAAACCCGAAGACTCGAGAGGTGAACTAATCAATTCTCTTTCCGGCTCAGACCTCATTGGTTTAGCTTACGACGCTGTCACGTGATGAACGAAGGAGCAAACCCGAAGACTCGAGAGGTGAACTAATCAATTCTCTTTCCGGCTCAGACTGCATTGGTTTAGCTTACGACGCTGTCAGTGATGAACGAACGATTCAAACCCGAAGACTCGAGAGGTGAACTAATCAATTCTCTTTCCGGCTCTGACTGCATTGGTTTAGCTTACGAGCTGTCACGTGATGAACGAAGGAGTCAAACCCGAGGACTGAGAGGTGAACTAATCAATTCTCTTTCCGGCTCTGACTGCATTGGTTTAGCTTACGACGCTGTCACGTGATGAACGAAGGAGTCAAACCCGAAGACTCGAGAGGTGAACTAATCAATTCTCTTTCCGGCTCTGACTGCATTGGTTTAGCTTACGACGCTGTCACGTGATGAACGAAGGAGTCAAACCCGAAGACTCGAGAGGTGAACTAATCAATTCTCTTTCCGGCTCTGACTGCATTGGTTTAGCTTACGACGCTGTCACGTGATGAACGAAGGAGTCAAACCCGAAGGACTTGTCAGATAAGAGGTGTGGTGAGCTAATCATAGACTAAAGACCCAGGTAAACAATGAATTAATCTTTTCTGTTTCTTATAGCATTATAGTTTTGTATTGTTTGTAATGTGATCAACGTTTGCATAATGAACGAAATGAACGATATGACTCGAAAAAAGATTCGTTCATTTTGCTGAACGAGACTCAAAGATCCGAGTCAGTAAAATGATCCGAATTCCCATCACTATTGCTGAACAGCTAGATGAAGGCTACAGGATTGGCATTAGAAGGCACAATGAAGAGGTCACAAAAAATCGACACATCCTGTCTAGAATAATAGACTGTGTAAAATTTTGTGGCGCATTTGAGCTGGCTTTGCGTGGCCACAATGAGAGCGAGAGCTCAGATAACCCCGGGATATTCCGTGGCTTGGTCGACTTTGTTGCTTCTCTTGATGGAGTTTTGAAAGAGCACCTCGAGAATGCCTCTGTGTTTAAGGGAACTTCGAAAACCGTGCAGAACGAGCTGTTGGACTGTATGTTGTCTGTTATGAGGGAACACATAATCCAAGAAGCACAAAACAGCGATTTTCTATCAATCCAGGCCGACGAGACCACCGATATTGCCACACAGTGCCAACTTGTGCTTGTGCTGCGCTACATTGATGGCAAAAGCAACGTACAGGAGAGGTTTTTTGCTTTTATTCATCTGCATTCAACTACAGCTGATTCCATCGCTACAGCACTAAAAGAGCATCTTACTGTCATCCTTCCAGAGGATCAGAAGAGTAAACTCATCTCCCAAGCGTATGATGGAGCCAGCGTGATGAGAGGTGCCACTGCAGGTGTTCAAAGGAAGATTCAAGATGTGTACCCAAATGCCCATTACATCCACTGCTATGCTCATCAGCTCAATCTAATAATGCAAAAGGCCACTTCTCACATACCCAAAGTTAGAATTTTTTTTTCTAACCTTGGAGGATTTGCCAGCTTTTTTTCAAGATCACCCAAGCGCACAGATGTTCTTGATAAAGTAGTTGCCCATAGACTACCAACATCAAGCAGTGTTAGATGGAACTTCCACAGCCGTGCCATCAATACAGTGTTTGAGCACAGAGAGGGCCTCATTCGCTGTTTTGAAACTATTCGAGACTCAGGTGACTTTGACCCTGTTACCACCAGAGAGGCAGGAGGCTTTGCCATGCTGCTGGAGGATCAGGATTTTAATTTTTTTCTGCAACTTTTCCACAACATCATGCCACACGTGGACATCCTCTATGCCAAACTCCAGAAGAAGGACATAGATTCAGTCCACATTAAGGGGAGCATCCAGCAGTTCCAGCAGGACATACAGAAGATCAGGTAGCAGCTGTATTCCTTCTTTTGAATTTGTTATCATTATTATTGTTATTAGTCATACATTTTCTTAATCCTTTGCAGAAATTCTCTCCATTCTCTGGTTAACCAAAGCAGTGAAGGAGCTTCTCAACCAAAGAGGCGGCGGTTGCTTAGTCCAGACGTCCATGAACGGATTGCAACAGAGGTAAGTTTATTGTAGTCCTTGTTACTCTGCAGTTTTTCATAGAAAAGCTATCAAAGGAAGCTATCAAAAAGAAAGTAAATATTAACAACAAGTTAAACGGCATGGTTTCATTTACCCTCTTTGGGTACTAAATGTGTTCTCATGTCTTTGAGTTTATAATTTTTTTGCTTAAATATTGTAGCAAAGAGTAGATCCTTTGATATTGGGCTTTATTAAACTTTATGAAACTATACTACATTTATTTGCAATGCATATTTTACTACAAGTCAATCTATTTAACCATTTTCATAGTCTTTAAATAGTGATCTAAATAGATTTGTTATTCTTAGGTTTCCTCTAGTGGTGTGCCCTTTTTATCTGATTGATATGAAAATGGCTGATAATAAAAAAATGCTATTAGCGCCCTAAGCATCAGAAGTTCATGAAACTTGGCATGTTTGTCTAGTCCATATGTATGAAGTTTGGATAAATCAGGGATTCAAACACTGAAACTGGTCTCCGTCTCTCTATGACTTACAACTGATCATGTTGCAGTTGAAATTGACATTTTGTCATCACTACATCATTTTTGTTTTTGTCCTTCACTCTGTAGGTCTGTGACACCATACTCCAACACACCATGGAACGGTTCTGCTTCACAAGCCACCTCGTTAGTGCCACCCTGCTGCAAGCAGACAGGTTTGAACAGTACACAGTGGCGTTTCCTGAAGATGCACTGAGTAGGACTTTGAAGGCCTATCCAGTGCTCAATGGGAGTAAGCTAAAGACAGAGCTTAGTCTCATCTACTACAAGGAAGAGTTCAGAACCTGTTGTGGTGCTGTGGACCTACTGCAGCTGTTTAAGGAGAACAATCTTGAAGAAGTCTTTTCAGAGACTGTCACTCTCCTAAAGATCCTCATCACCACACCCATGACCACAGCAGAGGCTGAGAGGTGTTTCTCAACTTTGAAAAGAGTTAAGACTTTTCTGAGAAATAGCATGACCCAGGAGAGGCTAAATGCATTGGCCATGCTGTCAATGGAGAAGAGAATGGTGACTGAGATCATTGACTTTAACCAGAAGGTCATTGAGAAATTTGCAAGTCAGAAAGAAAGGAGAGCAAAATTTATTTTCAAATAGTGTTAATGGCCAATGATTAGGTAACTATAGTGTGTTGTGTTTTTTGAATGATTACCTTGATTACTTCATCACTGATAATAAACCCACATTCAATTCAAATTCACTGATTCATAGTACATTTATTTGCATGTATTAACATTGACTGTAATAATGATACATCACCTGATTAATGGCTATTTATAGTCCTGCATTACTGACAGTTGTTGTTTGCGCCCCCCCAAATATTTTTAGCACCAGCCTCCACTGATAATAAATGATAAATTAATTTTAATAATGATAAAAATATTAAATAAAAACAAGTAAAGGACGGTAAATAAATACATAGACAATGACATACTTTGTTAAATGAAAAATGAGAAACAAACTGTAAACAAAGACTTTGTAAAACACCACAAACTGCTACGGGTAACCATATTCTAACCATAATATGTGTAGTAAAACCATCGTTATAAAAACAATTATCAATACACCCTAAACAGTCACTACACTTATTAAAAGTTATGTTAGTTTTCGCAAAGGACAAGCCAAAATCAGTATCAAAATCAACCTACAAGTAGTAGAAAGACTCTTGCTTACAAACTTACAAATGAATGAAATGCTTCCCCTGAAGTAACTTTAATTGTATTAAGATTTTAATCATACTATTTATATTAATAAATAAATACAGAGTTTATATTACAATAGGTTTGAACGGCACCGCATTAAGTCGAACAACGTTTTTAACCTCAGTTCCTGGTTTCAACGTCATTTCCTTGTGACCAATGGGAAGAGTTATGGGCAGTGCGACACATGAAGGCCGTATTTAACAATAACCCCGCCTGCTAACCAATGGAATGTGTTGAGGGCGGAGCTCCACGTGGAGCTCCTCCCCCATATGTAGCGCCTGCAGCCAGGTGTACTTGGAAAGAGCTGCTTTACTTATGTTGGTCTGTGATTTGTATAAGATAACAGAATATAATTCACTGCTTTGGTTTTAGCATATAAGAAATATATCAAATGTCCTTCATTTCCCCCTAATTAATTAAGCATTAAAGACTAAATTGTTTTCTTGGGAAACGGTTTGGACTTACCAGTTAGGCTATCATTATACCTAGAAAAGGAAAGTATTTTATTTGCATAATACGTGTTTTTTAATAAACAAAATGAGGTTGTGAGTGGGTAGAAGTTTGAAAAAGAAATGCTTTTTTGTCCTCTCACGATGGTTAAAAATATAAAAAAACGGGAGTTAATCCCTTACCAAACAATGGCTAACAATAGTTCTCTATTTCTGATGGTTTTATTTTTAATTAACTAATAATAATCAGGATTGAACAAAGGCTGCACCCACAACTCTGCAGATTTCCAGAAAATTGCAATATCCCTCATTCATAAAGTTCTTCAAAATTTCTTCACATTTTTCATGTTCAGTAATTCTAGGATTATGCAAAAGCACTATATTTTAGATCTATGTAACACATTTTACCATGTTTAAAGCCAAACCACAACATTTCAAGGTTTTCCCACTTAAATCACAAAAAAAGTCAAACATTACATCTTGTGAAACATTTCAAATATGACTGTTAGACCACACAATGCATACTAGATAACAATCACATCATCATCACCTTCCTGTCAATGATCCTTTTCGTGATAGTTCATAACCATTTAAAAATTAATATGCGGTGGGACATCTCAATGTGAGAACAAAGTATGATTGAAAATTCACATTTGATGACAGATCAAGGAGATCTAATCACAGTTTAAAGACTATTAATAAATACTGTCCATAAGCACATTTACTGTTTAGCTGTAGAACTTCTTGGAATTCAAAAGAGGATATATTTTAAATACTGACACCTCACAATATGAGGGTTAACAAACTATTTCAGGTTAAACAATGTTCTCATCGTAATTATTTGTACACCCCTGAGAGCATAAAACCATTAAAATGAGTCCGATGTCAGTAACATAATAAAAGTTTTTATTTTACATGGATTTGTATTTTGGGGACTGCAAACCCAAAAGTATAATGCACGCACAAACACAGAGTAACTACTGAATATATAAAAATACAGTAGCCTATATTAAACTGCAGCGTCCTATCTCTTTTTGTCGACTTGCATAGGTGTCTTATTTTTGTTGACAGCATGGCTGGTATGGACTGTTGTGAAGTAAACAACCCATTCAAATAGTCTCTAAAGAAATGAATAAATAAATTAAAGAAATGTAATAGTTGTCTGTAAAACTTTTAAGAACTTCTAAAGCTCAAGACCATGTATTCAGAATCATTTTAGGAAAATCATATTCAATTGCTAAATTTATAAGAAGAAAGAATGCTTTTTTGGTTAATGTTGTTGGAAAAATGAATGATGACAACCCAACAGCTAGAACAATTTTCATGTCAGCATGCTAAATGTGCGTGTGGGCACCCTAAAAGATGATATTTAGTTCAGATACAAAACCAGTGTTGTTTTAATACATCATTTCCACAATTAATGTATCTTTACCGTCCATCTGCATATAAACCCTTGAAAATTACACTAGTTGTAGATGACAGATTGAGGACTAATTTACTGCTTTTGAATACTGATGTGTAAGACTCCTATAAAAGCACTGAGAAATGAAGCAGTTAAACCAAAGAAGACAGTAACCATTATCTCAGCAAAATAGCCACAAAGGAGTCCTCCAGCCATGCCAAATGTCAGTTCCTATTTGAAATTACCCACATATTCTGCCCTCAGAAAAACATCTTCCTCTTAAAGACAGATAGCTCTCTTCTTCCAATCCTAAATGTAACCTTTATTGCACAACATATGTATTGAACAACCAGGGGCCCGTTTCAATAAGGAGGTTCAACCAACAAAGAGTTAAAATGTGAACTCTGAGTTGATTTACACCGAGATGAGAAACTTTGAGTTTTTGGTTTCAGAACAGCTGATTTGAGTTAGTTCAATTTACTCTGGATAGGTTTACCTTGAGTTAAGCGCATGCACTATGCCTACGAAAAGTCATGATCAGAGCTTCGATTGACCACAATTCACCATGGCAATTTCACTTGAGAGCAAGGCACATTTTCATCACAGCTCAGCATATAGCGGATTAACTAATGTGCTGAAAATGATTTAAAGGCGGGGTAACCAATTTCCGAATTATGCTTTAGACAACTGAGTCGGGCCGAGTACCAAAACAACCTTGTAGCCAATCAGCAGTAAGGTGCACAGTGCACAGGACGGACATTAGCCGAGCCGAGCGCTGATGAAAGCGAAAGATGGGGGTAGGGGTGTGTTTGTTTTGGTGATTTGAACATCAACAATGGCTCAGAGAAATCGGACACCCCGCCTTTAAGTAAAAAATCATATATTGATCAATAAACCAATAAATTAATCAGTAAATGAATGAATAAAAAAACAGAAATTATGTTCTCAGTCCCCATCAGTGCTCTTGTAATAAGTGTGAGACGTCATGGTGTATAGGACACTTGTTAAGGTGTCAGGCTCTCATGTCAATGTCAGGCTGATTGCTGGTTCGAACCCTGCTCGTAGTTGATTTGGGTTGGTTGTTTATTACTTTTATATGTTCATTCCTGCATTTATGTCTGTATTTATTAATTTCCTTATTCATGCACTTTATTTATACACTTTATTAAGTAATTTCTCATCCTCCACAGAAAACTATCATTTGTGAGAAAATAAAAGGGAAAGAATATGCTCTGATGTAATGGCTGAAGGTCTCTGTGTGCCATGAATGATTGTATTAAATGAATGAATGAGGTACAGCAGTTGCGGTTAGAGACTCTGGGTTTACCGAAGAAAACCTGCTCTCGACCAGGTTAGGTTCACAGAGTAAGTTACTATGGTTACTGACTCGGAGTATAAGTTACTTCTCCTTTAGAAACGGGCTTGAGTTACCCCGCTTTCTCGGGTTTGACATACCTAACATTCTGAAACGGAAAACCCAGAGTTTCCCTCATTTCAGAGTTAATATACTCAGAGTTTTCACTAAACCTCCTTTCTGAAACGGCCCCCAGGGAAGTCTTCTGGTTAAAGGAACCTTAGCTGTACCAGTATCCAAAACAAATGATTTTATGGTTTCTTCAGCAAGGTAAACAGAACACAGTAAACCCAACTATTGTGAATATAAACCCTCTCCCTTACGAAAATTAACCATGTTTTTTTTTGTGGTAAAAGTGCAGTAACCATGGTTTTTTGGTGCATTGATTACTTAGGGCAAAACCATGGTTTTACTACAGTAACCATCGTTTACTATGATTTTTTTACAAAAAACATGGTTTTCAAAACCATGGTTATTTTGTGATAAGCATTGTTTTACTACAGTAACCATGTTTTTTTGGTTTAAACTGTAGTAAAAGCATGGTCAATTTTCGTAAGGGCTTGCACAACAGCATCTGTGAAATGCAGATATGAAATACAGCAGCAAGGTCATAAGTAACCTACTGACAGGTGAGCAGAAGAAAATTAAACACACCTGAACCCAATACCGGATGGCCAGTGGGATAATACAAATGACACTTCAGTTGGTAATCCTATTTTTACATTTACAAATGTTTTACTTCCTAATGTAATTAGGACAACTTAGACCCCAGACAACTTAACTGAACCCACGAAACCTGCATCTCATTACCATTTGTACTATTTGCAATATGGTTCCAGCTAAATTACCCATGAACTACCATTTTTTAATCTGAACCAAGACCTGTCAGAATTTTGAACTGTTGTTCTGTGTTTTGGCCTCTAGAGGGCCCCATTGAGCTCTCATAGTGGGCCTCATTTATGAAACGAGTTTACGACCGAAAACTGGACGTACGGTCGTTTCCACGCAAAACTTGACATTTATCAATATGGACGTGAGTGGTTGATACGATCAAATCTCACGACAGGTCTCAGTTTGTGTACGCAAGTTTTGAGATAGGGTGAAGGTCTGTGTACGCGTTACCCTTTTGATAACTGAAAATGAATAATGACAAATAGAAAGATGTAACAAATGTAAAAATAGATTCCTATGCGATTTCTTATTTTCATTACATTAATAAAGTATTTTCCTTTCTAGCCTAATGTGACGAGGGAGGCGTGACGAGAGCCGTGGGAGGAGCAAGCGAGGCCGGTGTGGCACCCAGCTGACGCTCATTATCAATCGCATCACCGGCCTCGCTTGCTCCTCCCACGGCTCTCGTCACGCCTCCCTCGTCACACCTAATTATATGATCATTTAATTGTTTGAAATTCCAAGGTTAAGGGGCGCTTTGGTGTAAAAAAACGTTCATGAGCTTTTAGGCTACTTCTAAGATAATTTACCCCAATTAAAATGCACAATTGAAAGTAAAACATTTAAAAACCTACAATAATCAATTACAATGGGTAAGTTTACCTATTTGCAAGATGGTAGCTCTTTGTTTGACAAATATTAATTTTAATGAAAACAGACAACACGCATGCTTTGATGATTCGCTTTATAGGACTAGGTGTTATAATCTCACTACTTCAGCACAGTTGAATTGCCCAATAGGACATTTATGCCTTATGTATGACAGGGGGGAAGTAGTCAAGAATATGAATGGAGGTCTGAGGTTTCACTGGTTCATCGGATAGGCATCCTCTGTGTTTGGGAGATAAATGATTATATGCGACAAATCATCACACACTGCAAGTCGTGAACACATAGAAGCATTCACCAGAAGCAGTGGCAGCTATCACTGCAGCTCAAAGGCATCGCCGCCGGCCCTGAGAATCGAACCGGCAACCTCCTGGTCACAAGTCCAACTCTCTAACCATTAGGCCATGACTACCCACACTGTAAATGCGCGCTCAGTACCCCCGGTCCCGTATGGCATACCATTACAACACATTACCAAAATCAACGCAACCATACGCGCCAACCCCTTGGCTAAGGCTGTTATAGCCCCACTGGCTCCGTTAATGCAAGCTCAGTGCCCCCGATCCCGTATGGCATAACATTACACATTACCAAACTCAACGCAACCATATGCGCCAACCCATTGGCTAAGGCTGTTATAGCCCCACTGGCTCCGTTAATGCAAGCTCTGTGCCCCCGGTCCCGTATGGCATAACAATACAACACAACACTATTTTATTACGTGGTCACTTGGCAGCCCATATTGCGTCCTTCCGTTTCAACCACAGCCACTGGCTGCTTCTCTCAGCAACAGTGGAAAGTTCTTTGACTACTGTCTGTTGGGTCTGTCCTCTGATCCCCACTTTCTTAAGCAGCCTTGTAGTGGAATTGGAAAAAAAAACCCTGCAGCCCACTTCCACCGGGAACACTTTTGCTGTCCATCCCCGATCTTCAGCCTCCACTGTCAAGTTGGCATACCGGAGATTCTTTCTTTCAAATGCTTCGTTAATGGCCTCAACTCAACTATGAGGACTGTCCTACTGGAGCTGGACCACAGAAGCGATTTCCAAGGGGAAAGTAAGTCTGTGGTTTAAATCAACTCGCATTTCCCAATCCCTGGCTATACTCAGCAGACCTGTATCTGGGGTTAAGGGCTTAGCCCGCAGTTTCTGCCCCTCCCGAATAAAGGGTTTCCTTTTTAGCCAGTTAGCCTTGGCGTTTGGGGGGATAGCAGAGGAAGTCATTCGCCATTGCAAACAATCCGAGCAAACAGGAAGACAACAAGAACAACAACCAAACAGTATAGAGAAGGACACGCTTCTTAGCTTACTCTTCTTGGTTTCAGCGTGTTGGTTTTGTATCGTTCTTCTTCGACAACGGCACACTGCAAACTTCCTGTGTGTGTATTGAACCCTCCTTAAGATCAGACTGATAATTTTGTGACTGTAAGATCCACGTACTCGGCCGGCGTGAGACTCTGTGCGGCACCAGGTCCCAAATTAACGGAAAACTATGAATAGGAGAATTTAAATCATAAAACCTAAATTACTTGACTAAATTTTGATCAGCCACTGAAAAAAATATTCTTGAGGGTAGTAAATACTACACAGCAAAATCGCCAGTGTTAAAAAATGTCAAATTAACACAAAGAGTGTACATATAATCCACACTATCAAAGTGTGGATTATATATACACTGTGAGAGTTAATTTGAATTTTTTTAACACTGGCGATTTTGCTGTGTACCCATGCAAATCAGTTAAATTTTATTTAAATATATTAGGCCGCAAAATAAACTATATGGCTTGGTTCAAATCTAAATTGATACATTTTAACAAACCACCATTATTGTGATCAGTGTTTGCTTTAATTGGGCTTTTGATCCCTGACTTTGGTTAACTTAAATCTCTTTTCTCTTTAAGTGTTTACAATCGTGTTTCAATAAGAACACTTGTGCATTAATAAGAAGAGAAGAGATGCTTTAAAGTTAAGTTTTTGAGATGTCTATCAAGCTTTAATAAAGATGAGAAGTGAAACTAAATAATGGTGAAGTTGATGTTTTATGACTGAATCGAATGTCCTGGTTCCCAAATACAAAGATACTGTGATAAAAACAGGCAATTGTCTTGGTAACTTAGACATCAACAGTCACCGTACAAACCTCAACAATGGTGACAAACATCAAACTAATTCAGATAATGCATGCTGGGAGTCATGAATGAGTTTTGTACTATGATGTTACCCAGCATGCATTGCCGCTGTAACGGTTTCAGCACCACCGGCCACGCCCCCCATGTCGTCACCGCCAGCTCGCTTCACCCGTTCCCTCTCCCCGGAGTTCTGAACTCAGTTTCCCAGTATGCACCGCACATCCACCATTTTTGATTAGTCCACACCTGCATCACATCATCAGGATTCTATTTAAGTTTGCACCTTTTTGTTCTTCCCTGTTCAGTCTTGTTGTCTTCACTGCAATTCTTTACCCCGATAAGTATACTTACCTGTTGTTGAAATACTTACCTGTTGTTGAAATACTTACCTGTTGTTGAAATACTTACCTGTTGTTGAAATACTTACCTGTTGTTGAAATACTTACCTGTTGTTGGATATTCCTGTTTTTGAAATGCTTACCTGTTTTTGGATTTTCCTGTTTTTGAAATGCTTACCTGTTTTTGGATATTCCTGTTTTTGAAATGCTTACCTGTTTTTGGATATTCCTGTTTTTTGAAATACTTACCTGTTTTTGGATATTCCTGTTTTTTGAAATACTTACCTGTTTTTGGATATTCCTGTTTTTGAAATACTTACCTGTTTTTGGATATTCCCGTTTTTTGAAATAAACTCCTTTTTCTTATCTACCTCCGTGGTGTGCTCTCCGTCTACCAGAACCCTGACAGCCGCATGAAGATTTCTTTTGTTGATAGTTTCATACATTGAGTCTTGATGTTTAATTGAGTCAGCAAACTAACAATTAAACAAAAAAATTCAATTAGATAATATTGTGTTTTACCACTGTTTAAATCTCACACAGTAGGATCACACAATATTCATACATTAATAACACACTCCTGAATAATTATTTAAATAACCGCACAATGATTACAGTCACCAATCACTTGATCCCAATGGATCTTACTTTTCATTGCCTCAACAAATGTATTTTAACACTGTCACAACAGACAATAAAAACTTATTAAAATATGAGTCAAGAGCCCAAATAAATCAAACACTGATCACAATAACGGTGGTTTATTGAAATGTATAAATTTAGATTTGTACCAAGCCATACATATAATTTGATAAAAACTAATAAAATTGCTTGTAACAAGTTGACATATTTTTAAGTTGGTCCAAAGATTTACTTTTTTCAGTGCACGACTACGAGAGCGATGTTGCATTATGACGTGTCTATTTTTTATAAGTTTGATCCAAAGTGTATTTATTAAAATTACGTTGGTCCAACTTAAATTTCATTGAATGAGCCTGTTTTTTATGAGTAGAAGCTACACATATTTATTGGATGGAAATTTTGCACTCAAATAAATTGAGTTCATCCAATGAGTTATTTTTTTGAGTGTATAGTTTACTTTGCTACCTTATATATTTAAGTAAAAATTTACTGATTTGCATGGGTAGTATTTACTACCCTCAAGAATCATTTGGGATTTTGTCAGAATCAATTTATATATAATTGGAGTCAGATAAAAAATAAACTACAGCGCTACAACCACTAAGAGCACCTCAGAAAGACAGAACACACGAGATACCTTCGCCCACGACGTTGGATTCCGTCGTTGGGCCGATGGGTGGTTCTTCACAAGCGCCTTCACCCTTGCATTGATTACAGAGGCCCCACTTGTAATTAGTGATATTTTGTTCACATTTGCCTCATTCAGCTAGGTGTATTTAAGTAGTTCTTTCTATCAGTTTCTTTGCTTGGTGTTTAGTTGTTCTGAAGCCAGCTGTCTGAATAAGTCTCTAGCCCTTTGACTGTATATTGCCTCGTGCCTTTGGATTATACCTTTCATTTTGTGGATTTTTTCTTCTCTGGAGTTTTTTTTTGCCTTAAGATCTTTGAACTACAATACTCGGGCTGGTTTCACAGACAAGGCTTAGCTTAAAGGGATAGTTCACCCAAAAAAAATAAATTCTGTCTTCATTTACATTTACAGGTTCTTTTAAACCAGTATAAATTTCTTTGTTCTCATAAACACAAAGAAAAATATTTGGAAGAATGTTAGCAACTCTCAGTTCTGGGACATCACTGACTACCATAGTAGAAAAAAAACAAAATCAGATATTTTGAAGTATCTAGGCAAACAAAGAGTTCTGGGGCACCTTTGACTACCATTGAATGTTTCCTATAACATGGTAGTCAATGATGTTTCAGAAGTGAAAATTACTAGGATTCTTCCAAATATTTTTCTCTGTGTTCATTAGAAAAAAGTCATATATACAGGTATGAAATTACATGAGGGTGAGTAAATGATGACAGAATTTTAATTTAAGCCAGGACTATGCCTTGGTTATATTAGGATATTTTGTCATGATTCTGCCTCATCATGTCATGTCTTTCTTGGTCTTGTGGCAGGATCATGGCAGAACCTCTTGTTTGGTGTGGAGAGAAGCATATTATTGTCTGTCATGACTTAATATGCGCTCTCTCCGGTCTCGTCTATTCCCCCCTCTCGTTCCCTCGTTAGCTTTCCCTCATTGTTGATTCCCTGCACCTGCCCTCTTGTTAATGATCCTTTGTTAGTCTCCCTGTTTAATGCCCTTGTGTTTTCTATCCTGTGCTGATTCGTTTTGGTTGCTGTGTTCGCCTTGATGTATGTATATACTTACCTTGTGTCTTGATGCCTTGTGTTTCTTAGCCTTGTCATAGTCCTGTGAAGTTTTAGTTTAAGTTATCCTGATTCCTTGTTTTGCCCCCTTGCGGGAAGTCTTTGTTTTTGTAAAGCAAGTTTAGTATAAAAAATTGAGGCTAAGTTGAGACTAAGTTGAGATCTATATTTAGTAATATATCTAACAGTGTATAAAATCATGTGATTGTACTGACTGTTAATGTATAGGGAAATATATTTTAAATTTTCTTTGCACAAGGGGAAATCATCTAAACTATGATAGATCTACCTCTGAGCAATAAAATCTTCCTCTGTGTCCATATAGAGTATTGCAAAATACTAAATCACATAATTTTATAGTTTTCTGCTGGTTTTAGCATTGTATGCTTTTGCAACACTTTTGCACCACACAGTATGACCGCTGTAATAGTAATATGGTCACTGAAATGTGTGTGACTTATGCACGCACTGTCCATTCTCTGTGTGCTGTTGAAACCTCACAGTCAACAGATGAAACATGCCACAAAAAGCATTACAAATGAATCTAAACCAGTCAACAATTGATGTGCTGCAGGGTGCCCAGTTTACTCTAAAAACACGTGTAAAATACATTACTTGAGGTCAGTGTGCACCAGCTCAGCCAGTGTTTCTGTACCCATGAAAACGGCTCGACTGTGTTTAGCGGCACTGGGCTGTTGATTTGTGACGAGCGAGCACTCTAACCTTGAGCATCCCGCAGTGTGTTCTCCCAGGACTGAGCAGTCTGTCATTCTCATGAGAGACACCAAGTTATTAATGCGACAGTGGATAAAAGGACGTGTCAGCTGAGATCAATCACGCTGCCTCGGCAGGGATAAGCACACTTTTAATAGACCCAATCATCTTCAGACCACGTCCTCAGCGGTAAGGCCAAGCTCAGGAACTTTCTCCTCAATGGAAATGATCTTTGCCTTGTTGCCTTGTACTTATCGGATTTAGTTAATTGAAGCTTTATAGGTTATCCTTTGACATATGCTCGGGTAAAGAATGAGAAAGTCTCAAGGTTTTTATGTCACACAAATAAAAGAAATAATGTATGAAATGAATTCAAGTGCCATTTACTAGATATGAGAAATTAGCTGGGATTAGAGTGACCAGATGACCGTGATAACTGGGATCAAGTGAACTAAAAAAAATCTTCCTTAATTGCTCTTACAAATCCTTTTTTTCCCAGGATACTCCAAAGTTCATAACATTCTTTACAGTGCTCCTCCCTTATTGTATAGTTGTAACTGATGATTGGCTCATTTTTGGAAGACAGGGCTTCTGAGTGGTCGTAATGAGCATTGCACTTTTCCCCATTCATAATAATTAAACCTCAACATTTTATTAATCTTTGGTGTGGCTTTGTGGGTAGTGCGTGTGCTCTGACATGTTCATTACGGTAGTGATGTGAAGGATCATTAAAATCACTTCCTGTGATAGAAAGAGTGCTTTGACCATCTTACATTTATCTTTTTGGCAAACTACTACTGGTGTCATCTTGATACATTTCTCATATTATATAGCCTTAATGAAGCTTTAGTGACCTCATTTAACATGACTTCAGTGCACATGTGTGCATGAGCATTTTGACTGGAGTCTAAATGGTTTGAACGCACATTTTGTACAGGCCGCACAGCTTCCGTATGTCAGCTCTGATTAATTTCTCATTGATACTCAGGTAAATACACACAGGCTTGGAAAAAGACGAATGAAGAATGCAGCGTTAGCACAAAAGTGGGTCATATCTGCAGTCTGGGGAGCATTTTACCAAGTCCAAGAGTATGCCAGCAGCACCCAGTAGATGGACTATTTAAAACAAACCTTGAAGAAACAAGAAAGGTTCTTTACACATTATAAACATATGTTTTTTGAGCATTAAAACTTTGTGCTGTTAGTTCCGGTCCTTGGATCTGATTTGAATTAAATTTGCTGCTGAATTGTTTATTTAAAAGTAAAATCATGTTCAAATTGTGCTCTTATGGTCATACATCAACACTTTGGTCCCTGCCAAATTACAGCCATGGTCTGATACGCCGTACAGTCCATAATGCACTCTTGGTCATCTGATATGATATACAGTATAGCTTTTATCTCCACCCAGTTTAAGATCCATATTGATTTAGTCTATGGTACCTGCTACGGCGCACATTACTATATTCGCTTATACTTTTTAAACACGGAGGTGTTAAAGGTCCAATCTGCATATTTTTGGAGGATTTATTGACAGAAATGGAATATAACATACATAACTATGTCTTCAGAGGTGTATAAAGACCTTATACAATGATATAATCTTTCCTGTAGCTGAGTGGTAAGAGCATGGCGCTAGAAACGCCAAGGTCATGGGTTCGATTCCAGGGATTGCAAATACTTGGAAACAAATGTATAGTATAATACAATGCAAGTCGCTTTGGATAAAAGCGTCTGCCAAATGAGTAAATGTCAATACAATGAAGCGTTGTTTTTATAAGCTTAGAGTGAGCTTTTTCTATCTACATACACCGTGGGTCCCATTGCATGAAATTAGCCCTAAACGGACAAACTGCAGAGTGTATTTCGTAAATATGTTATCTCCTTCGGCAAAGAAGTGAAAACATGACGACATCTTTGTCCTGTGTCAGCCACCATAGTGCTTTAAAATGGAGGGGCGTGCAGTGGAGTTAGCATTGGTTGCAATTCGCAACCTCACCACTAGATGTCATACACTGTAGCTTTAATCTTTGATGTTCTGCACCATTTGTCCTATTAACATGTATGATAACTCAAATCGTGCAGCTTTTATTACACTGTTTAGCTTTGTCCACATTCTGAGAAACAAGCCTGTGAGTGCCGTGTCTTTGTTTTCTCACCACATGCATTGGTATTCCTGCGGTGTCTTCTTCTCTGGTATGATCTAGTTTAAACACACGTCGGGGACTCTGCTGAGAGCGAACAGCACAGCCCTGGCACTTCATAAATCTTAAGAACAGATGAGGAGAAGAATTCAACACACAGTAATGCAGCTGAAACACTCTCTCCCCGAGCCGGAGACAGAGCTTTGGAACACTCACTGTCTTGCTCTTATTCTATATCAGAGCTGGCAGATGTCTGCCTTGTGTGGGTCTTGTAAGGTAACGTCCCTTAAAGGTGCGTTCAGACCGCCAGCGACCGTGTCACTGTGTGTCGCTAGTCTCTTGCTATGAGGTCGTTAGAAGGCGTTCCTAGCTTTGGTTGCTCGGGCCGTAAGAGAAGACAAAAAAAAGACGAGTGGTTTTGGGTCAGAGCTGTTGTCTCAGGTAAAAAGCATCCTGATTATCATTCGAGAAATCAGATTATGGAATTAAAATATTAAATGATTAAAACAGTTTTCGCCATTTGCATGTTTCCTAGAGTTTGTTTCCAAAATGAGATAACTCCGTTTTAAAAAAAATTCAAAAATCATGATTTTTATTATGTTATCATGTTTTTCTTGTTACCAATTGCAGTTTGATTGATATGAATTCGAATGCACAATTAAAAACATGATTTTTGAAAATGTTTCTCATTTTGGAAATAAACTCTTCATATCAATATAATAAATAATATCAAATAACTTTTTTATAAATAGCCCATAGTCTTTAAAGGGAATAGTGTCATGAAATTCTGTCATCATTTACTCACCTTCAAGTAGTTCCAAACCTGTTTACATATTTTTTGTTTGACTGAACACAAAGATATTTGAAAGAATGTTAGGGCACCATTGACTATCATTAAAATGCTTGTCAAGGTGCCCCAAAACGGTTTGTTTGCCTATTGTTTAACATAATATATTCATACAATAATTCTTTCTACTATGGTAGTCCATGGTGCCCCAGAAATCTCAGTTGCTAACATTCTTCCAAATATCTTTCTTTGTGTTTATCCAAACAAATACATTTATACAGGTTGGGACACCTAAAGGGCTTTTCATTTTTGGGCTCTTTAAGCTACATCAAGCTACAACAGGATTCCATCAACAATCACTTTTTTTTGCCACACTGAAGTTTTTCTGGCCATGTGACGCCACTGTACAGACTTTGTTGTTTGTACCTCTGGAATGGTGCTCAGAGTCAGAAATTCTACTTCAAGAACGAGCAACCCTGATCTCATAGAGTCGGGTCATTTGACACTTTATGCCAAAATATGATGTAAGTTTTTTTTCTGTAAGTTTAATTACTAAATTACGTGGTCTTGAATGTTACACAGATAAAAAAACATTACAGTTTTGTACTAATGAGATTTCACTGTGGGCAGGGATACCCAGTGTGACATTGCTGAAATAGAAACCAAACAGCAAAATCTCCTCCTGCCTATCATGGTTGTTTAGAAAAAAACAGAATAGATCACTTTATACAGTACTTAATCGTGAGATATTCTAGGTATGGAGAACTTTTTATTAGGTAGATGTTTGGATATAATTTTGAGGGCAAGATGAGTTTTCAGTCTTTTTTAGGGTCTATTTATTAAGATTTATTTTGGGCATTTTTGCCTTTATTTACATAGTGCAGTGGGAAAGAGAAGGGGGCAAGATCGGGATAGGAATACAAGTCGGGATTCGAACTCGGGTTTCCCAAAGCACAACCGTGTCAAGTTTATCTACAAAAGGAAATATTGTAAAATAAATGTACAATGTCATTCAATCAGCCTCAAAAACTAACACACACATATTAAAAAACCTCACAAAATTAATCAATTTCATCTTTACTACTACCCAGAAATAATTTAAGTTGTTTTGTTTTACTTTAATAAAAGACATTTAGACTGCACTTGGATCCGCTCTCTCTGTTTTGGCCTGTTTTGGCTCTCTCTGTCATGGCCTGCCCGGCCATGACAGAACAACTGACCTGCAATGGATCCTGCAGCAGAATGGCCACCGGGGGTTCGTCTTTTAATCCTGCGCAGGGCTGCCGCTCCCTTGAGGAGCACACACAGGACTTTTTGAATCTTGTTCACCAAACAGACTTTCCAGTCACTAAATTTCCAAATTTTTATGAGCAGGCCCTGTTACTGGGAGGTCCCCCCTTTACCGTGGGAGAAGTGGATGAGGAAGTACCTGTTCACAAGATGGCCGCCAGCCCAGAGCCCGCTCGCAAGATTGCCGCCAGTCCAGAGCCCGCTCGCAAGATGCCCGCGAGTCCAGAGCCCACTCGCCAGAGCCTCCTGCCGTTATGAAAGCCACACCAAGGTCTTCAGCCACCATGGACGACACACCCATGTTCCAAGGTGTCATGGACGACACTCCAGTGTTTCCTGTCATCATGAACACCAAACCAGAGTTCCTGGTCATCATGAGTGTTGCGTGTGAGGGCTTCAAGGCTATCCCTAGGCGTTTGAGGCTGGCTTCAAATTTGGCGGACCCACCTTTGAGATCGGTGAAAGTGGCTGGCAACCCAAGGCCTTTAGCAGTGAAGGTTATAGAGGTGCATGCCCTGTCCCCAACGCTTCCAGTCATGGCAGTGGCTATGTTGTGTGTCTGGGCTCTCACTTTGGAGCCCAGTCAAGTCCTAGAGTCCATTCCCGAGCCCAGTCAAGTCCACGAGTCTGTTCCCGAGTCCAGTCAAGTCCACAAGTCTGTTCCCGAGTCCAGTCAAGTCCACAAGTCTGTTCCCGAGCCAAGTTAAGTCCACGAGTCCGTTCCCGAGCCCAGTCAAGTCCACGAGTCCGTTCCCATTTTGTTAAGTCCTCTGTATTTAAGCCCTTGTTAAACCCTGTATTTAAGCCCTTGTTTCAGTTGTCTGGTGTCAGTCGTTGTTTGATGTTTTTTTCTGTTCCCTGTTTGTTGCTCTGGATTACCCAGTTTCATCGTTGTTTTACTTTTCCTAAAATACATTTTGACTGCACCTGGATCCATTCTCTCTATTTTTCTGCCTGCCCGGCCATGACATAATAGAGTAATTTCTTTTTCATGTTATTTGTGCATTTTTCTCTTAAAGCTGGTTTAATTGGACGTATATGCGCCTGATCCAAATTTAACTAACGATCTGTGTTTGATTATGATATAACAATTTATTTTAGATATAGTTAATATTTTATTGTATATTAATTGTAAATTACATTAAAACTACTCAAACGTAATTGTTTGGGGCACATAACGTTTATGTTATTGCCGTTGAAAAAGTCTGTACATTTTCTGGTTCTGCATTAACATTATTTACCTAATAAAGCAATGCAAATCATTCATTTCTATTCTGTGATTAAGACTTTGTATGTGGTATCCGTTCAAATCTACTGAGAAGGCCGACTCAATTTTAAATTTTGAGATTTTAAACCGGGTGAGAGTGTGCCTGTATGATCTTGACGGTCTCCGAAGGGACCTCTGTCCTCTAAAAATCTGCTAAAGATCTGTTCATGTTTTTCAGCAAAGAAAGGAAAGAGGTCAATTCAGTCAATCCTGTGAACACCCACCTTATCAAGAAGAAGCGGTAGCAGAGAGAAGCAAGGTCAGGGGAGGCTTGTAAAAGCTTAGAGGAGTAAATAAAATGAGCCAGAGAGTGAGTTTGGCCTTTACAGGGCCTTTAAATTCAAAGCAACTGAATGGAGTATAGGGGACTGTTTGTGTGCTGTGTTTATGCTGTTGTTTTATTATGTTAGCGTTCTTGGAAATGCATTTGTTTTAATATGAAGATTAGAATATGAAAATCTCTTTGAACCTAACATAGTCAATAATAGTGTTGTAGTCGAGACCACCAAAACCGAGACCAAGACAAGACCAAGACTTTGAGGGGCCGAGACCAAGACAAGACCAAGGCAGGCCGTGTCCGAGTCGAGACCAAGACCAGCACTCCCTAAATTAATTCAAAAGATCCACAAAACACTAAAAAGTCATAATAAAATAATAACCGAAGTAACTTGGGTGATTTATTGTGCAGAAATTTGTGTGTAGGATGTTTTATGTTCCATGTTTTATCACCCACCTACTGTAACATATTACACTTTTTGTGCAGGTAAAAATTCCAACTAAACATTAAAAAAGGGCAAATCCCCAAGATAAATTGAAGTCTGTGACCTTCAACAAAACAAAACATTCAGTGACTTAATTAGTTTCATTGCTTTTTTATCTAATCAATAGCAAAATAACTGTGGGTTGCTCAAAAATGCACAAAAGTTCAGATTTTTTCTAGATTTGTTTGGGACTAGCCAAAATAGAACAAAAACTTGTATTTATTTGTGTCTAAAACTTAAGTAACTTGTTAACTCAAGGTTTATTGAATAATTATACAATATCACATCAGATATTATTAAATAAAAAAACAAGATCTCATACAAAAACCTTTTTTGCTATCACATCTCTGATATTGTGGGCCTTTGTGTGTATTCATTTTGACAGATTTCTTTAAGACAATCCCCCATTCTTCTCTTACCAGCAGTAAGAGTAAAAAAAACAGAAGAATCAAATAGGGAACAAGTGGTGAATGCTTTTCAAGCCAGAAGTTTTACATCCAATCACATGAATGATGTCAACACATAAATCAGAAAATGAACAAGCAATTTAATATAATTCCAACAGTTGTGGTCTTGACCGGTCTTAAAATAAAATCCCAAGACCACTAAGTCTGAGACCAAGACAAGACTGAGACCAAAGACAGTTGAGACCGAGACAAGACCAAGACCATCAAAAAATGATCTTGAGACCGGACTCAAGACCAAGACCAGTCTTGAGTACTACAACACTAGGCAATAGCATGCCTGGAATACAGCATTCATTGGGCCAGCGTGGGCATGTAAAATGAGATACACACTCTATCCCAAAAGGGAACAATTCCCACAGGATGTGTACTTCCATTTATGTTCACAGGGTTTATGCGAAATATACCTGTTATCTATGACATAAATTGACTAAAGGTGAATATTTCTAACCTGATGTCAAGGGAATTCGTAGCTATTTGTCTAATGGATTTCGTACATTGTGAATCGTACAAAAAGTAGCTATTACTAGAAAAAAGCAATACTGAAGCCCCACCCCTAACCCCGTCACTGACGTGAAAGCAAATACTAAAATGTACGAGTGAGATTGAACTAATTCATATGAATTATGCTAAATTCGCCACCTCACAGATAATTAAGTTTTTGCCATGAGATTGTGTTGATCTTTCTATTAAAACAATAAAATTTGCAAAAATGCCACACTTTACAATGTTCTGGTTAAGTAAATTTACTTAAAACAAGTAAAAAATTAACTAAATCCTACTGGTTGTTTTTTCCATGCATGCACTCAAATCCATGTATGCTATTCATTAAATATTTATTCTTTGTTTTTTTGTCATTTCTTTATTTCCATGTGAAGTTGCTTTGAAAAACATGCACCATTGTAAAAATGTGCTATATAAGTACATTTAATCTGATTCTTCCATGTAATCCCACATTGCAGTATAAACCAGGTATATTTTAGTCGACTAGTTTACTCATGACTACTTTGCACAAAATTTATGCAAGAACCAGCTACATTTGCTTCATTATGATGTATTGTGTATTTTTCTATTTTACTTTATTGTAGCTGATAGTCCACACAAGTCATTTATTACAGTTAATTTATTCATATGTGACCCTGGACAACAAAACCAGTTTTATGGGTCAATTTTTCGAAATTGAGATTTTTACACAATCTGAAAGCTGAATAAATAAACTTTCTATAGATATATGAGTTGTTAGAATAGGACAATATCTGGCTGAGATACAACCGTTTACAACTCTGGAATCTGAGAGCGCAAAAAAATCAAAATATAGAGAAAATTGCCTTTGAAGTTGTTAATCAGGGGCACTGTGGCAGACCATCCACTCACAAAAATAAAGTTTTTATATATTTAAGGTAGGAAATTTACAAAATATCTTTATGGAACATGATCTTTACTTAATATCCTAATGATTTTTGGCATAAAAGAAAAATCGATAATTTTGACCCACACAATGTATTTTTGTCTTTTACTAAAAATGTTCCCGTGCTACTTAAGACTGGTTTTGTGATCCAGGGTCACATATAAAACACAACTGATGTACTTGTTGCATCAAAGAGTGCAGAACAGTACTCTACTCTCAGCCAGTCTTGTCTCATTGTTCCAAGGTTACCACAGCGAGCAGGATGCAGTTCATGGCCTGACCTGATGGTAGAGCGGAGAATGGGAATCGGCGACCTGACAAGAGCTGAGATGATAGAGCTGGAAAAAGAAGGACGCGGTCACTTGACACGTCTTCACCACAAAATTTCAAATGCTATTAGATTATTAATGATAATCTTAAAACTATAATTTACCTTATTAGTAAGTTTATTTATTTTTATTAGCCTTGTTGTGCAAGCTCTCTGGAGCTTGTGCAGAGGCAGCAGCTTTTGCCAGAGGGGAACTGGAATCCTTTTGGGTTCCTCGCCACCGTTTGCATACTGTTCTTTTGCACTATTTGCCTGGCCGGGGGGGCTGCTTTAGAATTAGAATTTTAAAGTTTTACTTAATTAATATTGCATATAGGAATTTATAGTCTGTTATATTTGACCTGTCCTTCTCTCTCCTTTATCTTAAATGTGTGCTCTCACTGTGCGTGCATGTCTGTGTGCGTGCGTGTGTGTGTGTGTACGTGCGCGTCCGTGTGTGTCTATGTCTATTGTGTGTGTGGAGTGTTTTGTATGTGGGTATGTCTGTCTTCTGTGTTTTCACCTTTTTCATGTTTTTACAGGTACAACTTTAATTGTTTTGCTTATAGTCAATATGTCTCATGTACAGCTGCTTTGTAACAATGAAAATTGTAAAAAGCGCTATATAAATAAAGTTGAGTTGGGTTGAGAATATGTAATATATTAATTTACATGTTATGTTTTACTCATAAGCATACTGTTGGAATAACTGTTTAGAATAAGACTGTCCATGACTAAAAGTCTTGTTAGTTGGTTAACTGTAAACAGTTTATCAATTTAATTCAATCACAAAATAAAAATGTGCCCAGTTTACAAATATACATCCGCTGAGATACAGTTGCGATTTTTCTTGGTTTAATAAAAATAAATACATAACTGTAATTTAAGAACATTATCTTTTAGTTACAACATTCACAGCTTTGTACCAACGATCTAATTCAGTGGTGTCAATTAATTGTATTACTGTAGCATTAAATCTTACCCTGTGGTTGCCCATTTTTTGTATTGTATTTGTGTTTGTCTTTGTGTTTTTGTGTATGCTATTTAAAATGATATATGTTTTAACTTACATGAAAATGTGTATGTGCCAGCAGATGGCAGCACTGACTGCTCGCTGATGTCCTAGTTGGGTCAAATGACTGCAGAGCTTATACGCTCACTGTCTCTCTGTTACTAGTAAACATCCAGGAGGGATTTTCCAGGTATCTCACCACACAGAAATTGCTCCAAGGAAGGAAGCCTAGGAATCCCGATTTATCACAGCCAGAAACCGGAATTACAGGTGGCAGCGTGGAGGAACGCCAGAACCCTAAAAAGACAGCAAGGAATTGGAATCCAGGGACTGTTGTGTTTCACTCTTCTGTTCTTCAAGTCATTTTTCTTCCTCACTAATCTCTTAAACCCTTACACCAAACAAGCCCTCCAAAAACCCACTACCGATGTGATGAATGCTCACTCCTCGTAGGGAGAAATTACTCATTTCCTAATTGACTCAGAATTGCTTCATCACTTCACGAGTGCTCATTTGGATGCAGTGAGATGGCTAATTAAAATGCTCTCAGCAAACATCGACAAGCCTTTCCTTCAATTACTTGAAGGCTGATCACAGTCAAATAAACATGTGTAACTCTGGTGCCAGTGAAATGCCATTTGGTTCTTGTATCAGAATAGCGCTTTGAGCTCGGAAGGTCATTGTGACCTTGGGATTTCTTGCATGTACTTCATATAATGTGCTTGAGGGACCCTCGGAAGTTAATCTCCGCTCAAAAGGCGCCCTCACAGACCACCCGCTGACCGTTTGACGCTTATGCACAAAAATGGCAATCACTACCTCAAAACAGCAATCTCCAAGCTCACAATTTTCAAGGTGCATGGGTTGTGTGCAGTTTATTTTGAAGTGAAGTCTACACCGGACCCCTGCTTTGTTCTCGGTTGCTCGCTTTACTGGAATTCTATCAAAGCTATTCCTGCATAAGATTTGTCTGGTGAAGCAATTGCATTCATTTTGCATGAAAGAAACTCTGCGTTGCACAACCTCTGTCAGTGGTACAGTTGGAGCATGAATATTCATTCAAAGCACAATTGGTTTACTTCAATTACAGAAATCATAACTACAATAGATGTAGTAATTAGTGAGCAAGAGCCTGTTTCCATGGTTACAGTGCCTGGATATTGAATTGATATCAGTGTTCAATGAATATTTAATATTAATATTAAATATAGTTATGCTCTGAATATTTAAAACACCCTATATACTCTGATTGCATTGCTCTTTGTGAATGTTCTTGAATTTATTCAGTATCCAACTAGCTAGGATGGAAAAAATGAAGGTAGGGATCTCTCACATCATATCAGCATCTTGCTGAAAAAAACTTTTTATTTAAACCAGCCTAAAATGGTTTGCTAGTTTTACCTGGTTTAAAGGGATAGTTCACCCCAAAATTACTCACCTTTTTTGTCATTCTAAACATGTACGACTTTCTTTCTTCCGCAGAACACAAAAGAAGATATTTTGAGAACAGAACAGTGGTAGCCCCCATTCACTTCAATTGCATGGACACCAAGCCAATGCAAGTGAATCCTGCCATCACTGTTCGGTAAACAACATTTTTCAAAATATCTTCTTTTGTGGTCTGCGGAAGAAAGAAAGAAAATCAATTTAAATATGGTGGCACAACGATAACTTCAAATTTCATTCGTCCTTATAGGGGTATAAATCGGAGAGTTCATCACAATACGATACGATATAGATTTCCTCCGCCAGCAATGCGATATTTTCAGAAACCTCTGAAATGTCTGTGGTGCGATTACGATTCAATTTGATTAATTTATCGATATTTTGATACTACTTGCCTAATTTACACAAGCAAACTCACAAAAACAAAATATATGAAATGAACGTTTAATGA
Organism: Triplophysa rosa; assembly: GCF_024868665.1. Lineage (NCBI taxonomy): Eukaryota > Metazoa > Chordata > Actinopteri > Cypriniformes > Nemacheilidae > Triplophysa > Triplophysa rosa. The sequence goes on from NC_079904.1 coordinate 20,948,550, forward strand.
ACTCTTTGAAAATTGCACACTTTCGGTCCCAAATGGGACCTTTACAACAACAAACAAATACACTTCGACAGATGTTACTTGAGGAATGAGGTCGTGGAAAGTGTCAAAAAAGGTACCTCATTTTGATATTGTACTTGTGGCACTGATGCATCATAGAATTAGAAATTGAATCAATGCATTGATCCATAACGATGTATTGTTACAACCCTATGCTTTCATGTCTTTTGACTATCAAATGATGTTCTGTCACGAGACAGATAAGAATTTACCTTACCCTTTAACACATTCTTAGAGCGTTTGAGCTGATTGGAACTCAAAAGAACTGTTTCTGTTTCCAATAAAACTTTTTCTAACATTCGTTTATTATACACCCTAAAAAAGTGAAAGCCACATTTTGTCCCAAAAATAAATTAATAAAACTTTATCCATACAGGTGCCCGTGTTGCCTGAGCAATAAGTATGCTACCCTAAGGCCTGGTACTTGGAAAATAGGCTGATTTTCATAAACAGTGTTTTTACTGCCCACCCAGAGTCATGGGCAAACTTTTAACAACTGTCAGGCAAATCTTTTCTAGAACATATGGAACTACTTTTGACAGGAGATGTGGAGAAGCAGCAGTGTTCTCATATCACTTATTAAAACAGTGCTTTACATGTCATGCGGACCTATACTTTTTTACGTCCTCTGCGTAAACGTTCAATGTGGAGATTTTAGTGACATCTAGGAGGTGAGGTTGTGAATTTCAAACAACAGCTCACTCCACCCTCCCTTTCTGAGCACTACGGTGGCTCTGACAGAACAAAGTTGTAATCGCATTTGCCCTTCTTTGCCGAAGGAGATAATATATATACGAAACGCGCTCTGTAGAACAGTTTGTCCATTTAGGGCATGTAAGGGGACCCGCGGGGTATGTAGATAGAAATAGCTCATTCTAAGGTAATAAAAACAGGTCTTAATTCACCTCTAAAGACATAGATTTGTATATTATATTGCATTTCTGTCAATAGATCCTCCAAAAAATGATATACTATACCTTTAAAAGGAACCCAGGGTATATAGAGATGTATGGCTACGTATAATAGCCTTGTATAATAACCCAACGTATAATACGTTGTAATAGCCTGGTTTGAATTGCTGTGTTTTATCTTTATTTGTAGTTTATGTCAAGTGTGGTATTTTTAGTCTAGTTAGTCCATGTTCCTGTTCACCCGTTGTGTCTCTTACCATTGTTCTGTTATTTTACCCCTTGTGGGTTTTTGTTTTTTGAATTAAAAGAATCCAGCAGCGCAAGCATCCAGTCCGGGTCCGGCCGCAGCGCCAGCAACCAGTCCCAGTCCGGTCCAGCAGTGCCGGCATCCAGTCCGGGTCGGGCCGCAGCGCTGGCATTTAGTCCCAGTCCGGTCCAGCAGCGCCGGCACCTAATCCAGGTCCGGCCACAGCGCCGGCTTCCAGTCCATTCCAGACGGCTCTCCATTCCGGTGCAGTCGGCTCTACAGTCCGGTGCAGCCGGCATCCAGTCCCGGTGCAGCCGGGATTCCAGTCCGGTGCAGCCGGCATTCCTGTCCGGTGCAGCCGGCATTCCAGTCCGGTGCAGCCGGCATCATTGTTTTTTGTTCCCTAACCTCGCCTTGGACTCCTGTGCTCCCCCCTTGGACACTTGTGTCCTTTATTGTTATTTATCATGTTTCCCTGTTTTTTGTCTGTGTCACAGTCGGTCTCGTCTTCTTTGTCACTTTGAGGAGCGCCAGGATGTCGCTCCTTAGGGGGGGGCTTCTGTCATGATTCTGCCTCATCATGTCTTTCTTGGTCTAGTGGCAGGATCATGACAGAGCCTCATGTTTAATGTAGAGAGAGACATGGCATTGTTTGTTTTGACATGTCATGCACTCTCTCTGGTTTCGTCTTTGTCCCCGCCCCATCGTTTCCTCATTATTGATTGTAAATTATTTCATGCCCCACAGCTGTTCCCTCTTGAATTGATCCCTTATTTAATGCCCCTGTGTTTTCTGTCTTGTGCTGGATCATTTTGGTTTGTTTGCTCCCTGTCACTCATCTGGTTTGAATTGCTGTGTTTTATCGTGTCTAGTTACTTGTAGTTTATGTCAAGTGTGGTATTTAGTCTAGTTAGTCCATGTTCCTGTTCACACGTTGTGTCTCTTACCATTGTTCAGTTATTTGATCCCCTTGTGGGTTTTTTTTTTTTTAAGTAAAACCTTTTTGTTAACCCCTTACCTGCTGTCTGTGCCTGGGTCCTCTGTCCTTGCACTCACCGATCTTTTCGGTGATTTTTAAATCACTAAAGTTATAAAGAAAGAAAATATAGATGCTATTTGGTGTATTTTCATACATTTTAATGTTGTTGGTCAGAAACAATACAAACAATTAATAACCAAAATCATTGCAAATTTAATATAAACACGATGTTTTTAGCCATTAAAAATGCAATTTATCCAGATTTGATTTTTTTGTCATGACTCTGCTTCATCATGTATGTCTATTCTTGGTCTTGTAGCAGAGTCAAGGCAAAGCCTTAGGTTATATGTGGAGAGAGAGATTTTGACCCTTTTGGCCTTATATACTCTCTCTCCAGTCCGCGTCTTTGTTCCTGCCCTTTCGTTCCTCGTTAGCTTCCCTTCAGTGTTTAATCCCCGACACCTGGTCCTTGTTTATCCCTCGTTTGTATCTCCCTTTATAATGCCCGTGTGTCTTCTGTCCTGTGCTCAGTCATTGTGGTTGTTGGAGTATTACCTTGTGTATCATCGTGTCTGGTACCATGAATGTGATTCCTGTTTTCCTGTTCCTGTTCTTGAAGTTCTTGTCAGTCTAGTAAGTGTTCAGTTTAGTTTATGTCTAGTGTATTTATCCCAGTTTATTGTTAGTCTACGTCCAGTTATTATTCTTGTGAGTTGTTATACCCCATTGTGGGTCTTTGTTTTTTGTGTTTTTTTTATAATAAATATTCTTGTTGTTACCCCTGAACGCTGCCTGCAATTGGGTTCTTCCACAACCTACATGACATTTTTGATGTTGATTTACATCAGTAGCCTATTGTCCTCTCTCTAAGTCATTAGCTGACGGGGGCTAATATTCACGTGTGCTCTAATACAGAATAAATAAACAAACCGCAAGCATCTTATTACTGTGTTTATCAGTATTTCTCATAATATATAAAGTATATAATAATGTTGGATGATGATGTCTTAAATAGTCTTAAAGGCGTCAAATGACATGGCTAAAACAAATATTATGTTTTTTTTTAAGATGTAATGTAATGTGTATACATGATTTAAGGTTCAAAAACGCTGTAATTTCCACATACCGTGCATGTTTGTCTCTCCCCTTTACCCCGCCTCTCTGAAACGCGCTGATTTTTTACAAAGCTCATTTCTCTGAAAAGCGAGGTGTGCTATGATTGGCCAGTTAACCAGTGCATAGTGATTGGTCGAATACTGCAAGCGTTTCACGGAAATGTAACGCCTCTTACCATATTCGGAACATAATGTTCGCACGCAATTCTCCTGACAGGTGATCAAATGTCATCGGTACTTCCTTATATCAATTCGAGCCCGAATCTGATACGGAAAATGAAGATGATCAAGCCGATACATCAACTTTGTCAGCGCGACTTGAGCACGATGTAAAGGATTGGTAAGGTTTTATTTAAAAAAAATATGTTAAATAGTTAAAAACTATAGCTAACTGTTTTACCTTTTATATACGACGTTATAAAGACTATAAACAAATAACCATATACATCATACAGTGTTTGTGTGAGATAGAAACAAGCTCGCATTACAGCAGGGAATGGTAACATAATTAATAACGCGAGCGCTTTGGCCCTTCTTGATCAACCAGTGTTACGCCACGTCTCGACGCGACTCAACAAAGACAATAAACCCCATTATAAACACGACATTTGTTGCCTCTAGTTGGAACATAATTACTGATTATTAGGACTTATTGTAATAAACTCAACAAACAGGAAGGAAGGAGGCGGGAACCGGCGAACATTCAAAACATTTAATCAAAAGTAAATAAACAATAAATCCAGCAGTAAAGAGGCCGGCAGCCCCTCACGGACGACTGCCGGCCACACGAACATAAACAAAACTTAACTAATGTCCGCGCCCGGTCCTCTCTCACCGTATTCTCCTGCCGTTCGTCCTTTTATGCTTTCGATCTCCTCCGTGAGAGATACGAGGCCGGTGGCGCCCAGCTGACACTCATTATCAATCGCGTCCCGGCCTCGCTTCCTCCTCCCACGGCTCTCATCACGCCTCCCTCGTCACACTTATGTTGTCTTTTTTCACATTGGCGCGTGTCTGCATTTGCAGATCACAAACACACGACAAACTCAACTCGCGTTAGTCCATAACAAAGTCTTTTACAATGAAAATATACTTACAGGCTGCGAATCTGAAGCGCCAGCAAAGTTGGACGGCCCCACTTTTTAACCAAAGCTTTCGCGCAGGTCTTAATCTCTCTCCCACATTCGTGAAGCAATCGTCGCAGAAATGCGCTGCACAAACGTGAACATTCGTATTGTACTTTTCTGGAACAGTGTTGTAAATAAAATGTAACCGTTTGTTTTTAGTTGTCTCATCTTTTGGCAGGGCAAACAAAGAGGCTTTCTTTTCGCAGTGAAACACACAGCGTCTCCATGACATGGTTGCGGCGATGACGATACAATGACATTTACAAGTACACCCACCTCACTTGCGTTTAGATTTGGGCGGTCTTAAGTCAAATCGTTACGAAGTGATGTACATTCGTCGGGCTGTGGTTACACGAGGCGTTTCAGGCAGGTCTGGGTTCGCATTCGCTTTTAGATAGAATGCATCTTTTCTTAGAATGCGTCTCTTTAATTTGAGCAATTTTATGTGTCTAATACATGCATGGGTAACTTATAACACACCAAAGACACAGAAAAACACGTATTTCCACCATATGACCCCTTTAAGACCCCTGTCTTAAAGACTGTAGTTTAAAGCTATGATTTAATGCATGTTTACCTTGAACAGACGCTTAAGTGAACGCATTCTTCTTTTATGGCAGGCAGGCTGGCTTGTGTCAAGAGGACATACCGCCACCTACTGTCCCTCTGTATTCATATATCTGAAATATCTTATCTTTGACGTCTCCAATTTTACTGTTATATATGGAAAACGTGTGTGCTTCGCTGTAGCGTTAAGAGAACGGGTTTAGGTTGCAACCATTTGACGTCACAGATTTTGACGCAAAAAAATGGCAGCCTCCGAGTAAAACGTTTTTTCAAAGTTTATGAATTCTGTGAAAGTTTCACTGTTTTTTAAATTCACATTTATAAAGTCAATGCCATTGTTAATATATTAAGCCGTACATCTCTCTATACACAAGTATCCTTTTAATATTTCTCGCTTTCTACCTGTATTGTAGACAAAGCTGGAAAAAAATGGCCTGTAAGGTTTTTCCAACGTTGTGTATTACTAATGGAATATGCATTTTCTAATCAAATATGCATTTTGGTTCCACAAACTCGATAACACCTCAAACCTCATCTCTCATTCCGATAATGAAAAAAACACCCAGTAAGGTATTAATTAATTCACCAAAAGTTTTGACCGCAATGTTGATATGCATTAGCTCTTCACCACGCTATCAAACTTGCGTTGAAATGTCAGTCAAGAGCAAGCTAAGCGTGCTGGGCAAGCTGGACTCTCATCCTGCCGGCCGTGTGTTTAAACGCCGGCTGTTTTAAATGGAGATGATGGGAATTAAGAAGCTCTCCTGCTGATATGCAAGTCAGGCCCGGCTCTGTGAGAAACACCACCAGGGGCTGGCAGGCGGAGTATTTCAACACGTCGGCAGAACATGACAGAAATTAGCCAGGCGTGACAGCAAAATACAGGGGGCGTGAAATTAACCGCAGCTCTCTCACAACTCATCTTCCCCCATGTATTGCGTCGTCGATCACTGATGTGTTCATTTTGTACGTGTTTTACTTCTAATAAACGCCACAATGGTGTTTCAGACATAATATGGTGCATTTTTTTAAAGCTTGCGGATTTTTGCAGGTCATTCAAGCTGAGCGTGATCACACAAACAACCTTACAGTAAGTTCATTCTGTGATAAAGGATTTCCAAAAGAATTCTTTCTGATAAACTGCAGCGCATGAGATATTTTGTCACATTACTGACAATTTCCAGGTCAGAAGGTAAATAGTGGAAATGCATTCAGAACTCTTTGTGAGACTTTGGTTGGCCAAGGGCAAAATTCACATTTGGGGTGATCATAGTGAACATCGACTATTATAAACTCACATAATCATATTATTAAGCTAATAAATTTGCTTCTGTGAATACAAATTCTTATTATATAGTCTAATCTAGCTATCAATGTCCACCTGTCTGTGTCGGACCCTAATGCCAACCAACCATAGACCCCCCTCCCATCTTTTTCAAAATGACCTTTTGACCTTTTCAGACCCTTAATCAGGATAAATCTTCTTTAAGACAATAGGCCAAACAGTCATTAACCTCTCTGAAAGTGGTGCGCTGTGGTTGACTGGAATAATGATCGGCAAGGGCAAGATTTAATGAGTATTGGCATCAATCTGAACATCCTTTAGAACATCACAGGGGACACGTATTCCTCGGCTGTGTACCACTGCCAAACAACATTAAGCAAACTTTAGTTTTGTCTGCTGTCCATGACCTTAATAAACCTTTGTACAAATGTAGAAGCAGAACCTTCTTGGAATGTCAAGGTAGATTCAGTCACTAAGACAAGGGAGGGATTATAAATGATTATAAGCAAAACGGTGAGTTGGCAAAACTCTTTCCAAACTCTTCTCTAATACTGACGGGATATCTATAGGTCTAAATAAGGTCATGTTGAAAAAGTCAAGAAGAAAAATATTGGGACTCAGGGGCGGCTGTAGGGGGGGCCAGAGGGAGCCAGTACCCCTGTGTCAGCACACTTGGCCACCCCACTAACATTAAGGCCCCCCTAAATCTGGAATCGATTCTGGAATTTTTTACCACAACCGAGCAATTTCGGGTGCAATGCACAGTTTGTCCTGTGAGTGGCAGTAATGATGCTTGTGTGCCAAAAGGAAGATTACGCAAGCAAGACGCAAACAATGTTGAGTCTGTGCACCTTAAGCAAGATTACGTCTACATCATACAGGTAATGGAAATATTTTGTAAAAATATAATGAAAATGCATATCATTACACATCATATTAAAATACTTACACATATATTTTCCAGTGTGGCGCATGTTAAATCTACATATAAAGCAGTCGTGCCTATACAAAGAATCAGCTGCTGCCAGAGAACGTGTAACACACTAACGAAATTTTATTTGTTAATGAAATGATATCAAATGCAACTTACATTTATTGGGTGAATGTTTGATAAAATGCACTTTTGCCTTATAATTAAAATAAATGGTCTGTCATTCCCAAGGAATTAGCAGAGTTCAAATAATCAATACAGTTTATTCTATACTGTCCTATATATTACTTGTGGTGTATTTGAGAGTAGAGCTTTAGGTTTCATTTACACATTTTCATAATTTTCCCAGTTGCAGTTAAAATGATGAGAAAAAATTGTAAGGACATAATGTCCTTTTTAATAAGAAAACTAAAGATAATAGTCAGTCAAGGCTGGAGAAAGAAGATGCTTCTGAAAAAGAGTCATATATGCACAAAAGCTTAGAGAATGAACTGAAGAAAGTCCAGAAGAACAGAGGACCCATCAGCAAGATGATTTAGTTGTGCAGAGACAACTTTTGTAACCCTGAAATTCTGAGTTTTACATGAGTATTGTAGACTTTATAGGAGTTTTCTGCTCAGACAGCAATTGAGATATCCATTTTAAAACAAATTTGTAGTCCAGGCCGGATTCTAAAACATATGCCCATCCACAGTCATCAAAACACAAACCGTAACATTGGTCTCAGATAAGTGAATGGGCAATACCTACCAAGTGGGCTTTTGAAATTCATGTATTCATTTCAATATGCACCATTAGATAGTCATATCATGCTCGGATACTTTCCACCTATTCCACGTAGACTCCTTCAAGCCCCCACTCTTCATTGAGATTCAGAGTTGGTATTGCTCAGGTGAACAGGGGCCAGGCTTACGGACAAAGAAATTGTTCACCGTCGGTGTGTCAGTGCCCTTCGAGCCGACAGATGGATTGAGTGAAACTTGTGTTATCGGAGATGAACATTAAACATGGGTGAGTGGGCGTGGGATTATGTTCCCGCAACACAAACAGACCTCTGGCTATGATCACTCATTCTTTCTTGCCGTATTTCTGACTCAACACTTTGAAGAACACATCGAAAGCTAAACCAAACCTACAACTTCAGCTTTGATGCTTCATGAGAGAGTTTTAACTGAAAGAGCGTTCTCCGCAAACTCTGACGGTGACTGCAGAGAGGCAGTAGAGTGAAGCGGCCTTGTCTTTGATGACTGAATTTGCCTGTGAGCGACCTGTAGTGATTCCTGAGGGGAGGGAATGTGGGGATTACTGCGACATACCCTAAATGCACATCGTCCTCAAATCCTCTCTGGATGACAGAGAGCCCTAATGAAGACAAGATCTTTCTCTATGTTATTTCTCTTTTTATTGGTAAAATGTTTGCAGAACCCAGTGACAAACATAAAGGGCCACTAATAATAATGATTTATAGCGTAAAATAAAAATCACGAAATATGGAGATACAAGGTTTCACAAGAACAGCAGCGATATTTTGAAGAAAGTTGGTAACCAAACAATCCTGGGGAAGACTAAGACTTTTCTCAAAATATCTTCTTTCATGTTCCACATATGAAACAGTCATATACAGGTTTTAAATGACATGAGAGTGTTGCATTAGTACATTTTATATTTGCGCAAACTAAACTTCCTTTAAGGTTGTCAGTTTCCATCATTCTGCCTTTTGTGTCATATGGATGTAAAACAACCTGAGGGTGAGTACATTTCTGTGAACTGCTCCTGTAAAAGAGAAGAAAATCGCAAGAACGAGTGTTAGTAAACAAGTAATAAACACACTCCCAATCTTCCACTGGTTGTACAAAGAGGCCAATCAAGCGAACTTTAATTCCGTTTGATGTTACTTGTGACACACTTCACCTTTCCACTTTGTATTTTTTCACACGTTACATACTTAACCACCGACCAGGGAGCAGTAAAATCCATCTGTAAAAACTTCGTAACCCCACAACCGACAGATTCATTGGGCCATTAAACACTGTAATTACCAGAACGGGATGGTAAAAGGCTCTGTCTCTTCAAGGTTTTTCGTCCATGCTTTGAAAAACAAAGGCTCTTGCTCTTCTTATCCTTACTCTTACCAGCTTTAACAACTCAGCGTGCTCTCGAATACACAAATGTCACAGACGCACACTCTTATCTACCTCTGCACGCACAGAAAATAAATGATTAATCATGCAGACTCGTCACGGAGACGCCTCATCACGCCGCGACGTGATAAATGCTCCACTCTGATATTAGTGGAACAAACTAAAGCGCTCCATTCACATGGAAATAAATGACGCAATGATGGGCGATGATGACGATGCCAAAATAACAGTCTTACCGATAAGACTGCGTAACCGAGAGCTGCCGTCGTAAGAGGAAGTGGAACCGCATGGATAATGACTAACGTCCCTGCTTCCTGTTTCCTGCATCGCTGCCGGCAGCTTGTTTGTATCAGTGCGCTTACCACTTCGCTCTTATATTAGTGTATTTTATTATCATTAATTATTATTGACGTTGCTAACTTATCCTGATATCTCAATAACCCTGTTCCTGTTATTTACTTGGAAGAGTCTAAACCAAATGTGATAGCTAACTTAACGCCGTTAGCATAGCAATAGCGTGTTAGCTTGCTTTCTGTTCACACTCTGGAATATCATCTTGCCTCTGGTTTGTCTTGTGTGCTAACTGTTTCTCTTTTTAAGCGAGTATACTACGATCCATCGAGCAACCTTGGTAAGTTGGAATTGCACTTCAAATCCGGTGAGTTATGGCTTCTATTCCTATTATTGTTACTTGCACCTCATGTCATATGTTTAGCTTAGCCTTCTCTGTCAGCTGCGAGGGCTTTATATGCGATAAATGCAGGGAAATAGTTAGGCTGACAGAGAAGATCTTAGAATTAGAGTCTCGCATCCAATCTTTATCTGAGGATAGTAAGAGTTTAACGACGATAGAAAACACTTTGGATGCGAGCAACATTAGCGCACACAGCTCGGTTCCGGTTGAAAATCCTCCGCAGCTGGGAAACTTCGTGACTGTGAGACGGCGTAGTCGCAGGACAAAACATCACTCGACCGTTCCGATTACAGTCTCGAACAGGTTTGCCCCGCTCAGTGACGCACCGACTGAGAAACCTGCTGAAAGTGCCCTAGTTATCGGTGATTCTATTGTTCGGAACGTTAACATAGAGGCACCAGCCACCATAGTCCAATGTTTACCGGGAGCCAGAGCGCCTGACATCAAGTCAAATTTAAATGTGCTGGCTAAGGCTAATCGTAAATTCAGTAAGATTGTCATTCACGTCGGCACAAATGATGTTCGACTCCGTCAATCGGAGATCACAAAAGATAACATTAAAGAGGTGTGTGAGCTCGCAAGCATGATGTCAGACACTGTAATATTCTCTGGCCCCCTCAATGCTTATCGTGGTGATGAGATTTATAGCAGATTATCATCACTAAATGGCTGGTTGTCTGAGTGGTGCCTGCAGAATGATATAGTTTTTATAAATAACTGGAAGAGTTTTGAGGGCAGACCTGACCTGTTGAAACGAGATGGTCTCCATCCCTCCTGGGCTGGGACTTCCATCCTGTCTAGAAATATGGCAAAAAGTCTTAATGCTAATGCTAAAACTTGACTCGCTGGGGCCCAGGTCAGGGAGCAGACAGTATGGCTTAACCAACTGTCTGCTTGCCGTCTCACGTCGCAGAATACACAAAATGTACAACATGTAGTAATCCGTTCTCCCAAACATCACAAAATAGAGACTGTGTCTGTCCCCCGGATTAGCAAACATAAAATAATGCGTAAACCTCTTGAAAGTAATTTAATAAACGTTAAACAAACTAAACATGAACAAAATACAGATAATCAACTGTTACGACTCGGATTGCTAAATATTAGATCTCTCTCTAATAAAGCACTTTTTGTTAACGATATGATAACAGATCATAAAATAGACATGCTCTGTTTGACAGAAACATGGCTAAAACCAGATGATTATATTGCTTTAAATGAATCTGTCCCCCAAGATTATTATTATAAACACGAGCCTCGTCTAAAAGGCAGAGGGGGAGGTGTCGCAGCACTTTACAATAACTCTCTTAGCATTTCCCAGAAGTCGAACTCTAAATATAATTCTTTTGAAGTCATGGTTCTTCATGTTTCAACACCTAATACTAAAGATAAAACACTTTTTAAATTGATTCTAGCTATTGTATATAGGCCTCCAGGGCACCACACAGATTTTATTAAAGAATTTGGTGGGTTCTTATCAGAACTAGTACTGGCCGCAGATAGACTCCTTGTCGTTGGTGACTTTAACATCCACGTAGATAACGTTACAGATGCCTTAGGAATGGCTTTCAAAGACACTCTTAACTCCATGGGCATTAGTCAACATGTGTCAGGACCCACTCACCTTCGTAATCATACTTTAGATTTAATACTGTCTTACGGTATAAATGTGGACGACGTTAAAATCCTTCAGCAGAGTGAAGACATTTCGGATCATTATCTGGTATTATGTTTGCTTCACTGGCCTACGGCTGCAAATAAAACTCATTGTTACAAATATGGTAGAACAATAACTTCAACTACCAAAGATGCGTTTCTCGATAATCTGCCCGAATTGTCTCAAATCATGAGAAATAACGTTGAAGATCTTGACATTACCACTGAAAATTTTAATTCCACCTTCTCGGTAACGCTAGACAAAGTTGCTCCACTACGTTTAAAGAAGATTAAAAATGGCAGCCCCACACCGTGGTATAATGAACACACTCAGGCTCTAAAGAAAGCGGCCCGAAAAATGGAGCGCAACTTTAAGAAAACTAAATTAGAGGTATTTCGTACAGCATGGAAGGATAGTATTCGAAAATACAGGAAAGCCCTAATAACTTCTAGATCCGCCTACTTTTCATCACTAATAGAAGAAAACCAGCACAACCCTAGGTTTTTATTTAACACGGTGGCTAAATTAACAAAAAATAAATCGTCAGTGACTTCTGATCCTGTATATCAGCATAGCAGTGATGAATTTATGAACTACTTCACATATAAAATCCAAGATATTAGAGAAAAAATTATAACAATGCAATCAGAAGTGAAACCCGCTGAACAAACTAACTACAGCGCCCTTAAGGAGAAAATGCAATTATTTTATACCGTAGATCAAGATGAGCTGTCTAAAATTATTAGATCATCTAAATCAACAACATGCATACTAGACCCTATACCTACAAATCTACTGAAAGAGATGCTCCCAGAAATTATAGATCCTCTTCTTGGTATTATTAACTCATCTCTGACATTAGGACATGTGCCTAAAGCATATAAGGTGGCTGTTATAAGGCCCCTTGTCAAAAAACCCCAACTCGACCCTAGAGAACTAAGGAACTACAGGCCTATATCGAATCTACCTTTCATATCTAAAGTTCTGGAAAAAGTAGTTTCAACTCAATTATGCTCCTTCCTCCAAAGGAATGACATCAATGAAGAATTCCAGTCTGGATTTAGAGCATGTCACAGTACAGAGACTGCTTTGATCAGAGTTACAAATGATCTGCTATTGGCGTCTGACCGAGGTTGTATCTCGTTATTGGTGCTGCTAGACCTTAGTGCTGCATTCGATACCATTGACCACAGCACACTCCTACATAGACTCGAAAATTATGTCGGCATTAAGGGAATAGCTTTGAAATGGTTTAAATCTTATTTATCCGACCGTTTTCAATTTGTAGCAATAAACAATGAGGTGTCACGCAAATCGCAAGTCCAGTACGGTGTACCACAGGGCTCAGTCTTAGGGCCTCTGCTCTTCGCATTATACATGCTACCTCTAGGAGATATAATAAAGCGACACGGAGTTAGCTTTCACTGTTATGCTGATGATACTCAACTTTATATTTCCTCGAAGCCTCATGAAACACAGCAGTTCCATCGAATAATGGAATGCATAGTCGATATAAAAAACTGGATGAGTAACAACTTTTTATTACTGAACTCGGACAAAACGGAAGTGTTACTTATTGGACCGAAAACTGCTATAAGTAACAACCAAGAATACTGTTTAACTATTGACGGATGTTCCATAAAACCCTCGTCGTCAGCAAAGAATCTTGGCGTTCTATTCGATAGTAATCTGTCATTTGAGAGCCACGTCGCCAACACCTGTAAAATTGCGTTTTTCCATCTTAAGAATATATCTAAACTACGTCATATGCTGTCAATCTCAGATGCAGAGAAGTTAATTCATGCATTCATGACATCAAGACTAGATTACTGTAATGCACTGTTAGGTGGTTGCCCTGCAGGCTTATTACAAAAACTCCAACTGGTCCAAAACGCGGCAGCTCGAGTTCTTACACGTACAAAAAAGTATGAACATATTAGCCCGGTTCTGTCAACCTTGCACTGGTTACCTATAAAGCATCGCGTTAACTTTAAAATCTTGCTTATTACCTATAAAGCCTTACATGGTTTAGCTCCTCAGTACTTGAATGAACTCCTTTTGTATTACAGTCCTTCACGTGCATTACGCTCTCAGGCGTCCTGTCAGTTGGTAATACCTAGAATTTCAAAATCAAGTGCAGGTGGTAGATCCTTTTCCTATCTAGCGCCTAAACTTTGGAATAGTCTTCCCTGCACTGTCCGGGAGGCAGACACACTCTGTCAGTTTAAATCTAGACTAAAGACGCATCTTTTTAATCTTGCATACACTACTCTTCCATAATATAAATCTTCAGAGGGTTTAGGCTGCATTAGTTAGATCAACCGGAACCAAAAACACAACTGATGTACTTGTTGCATCAAAGAGTACAGAACAGTACTCTACTCTCAGCCAGTCTTGTCTCATTGTTCCAAGGTTACCACAGCGAGCAGGATGCAGTTCATGGCCTGACCTGATGGTAGAGCGGAGAATGGGAAGTGGGGACCTGACAAGAGCTGAGATGATAGAGCTGGATAAAGAAGGACGCGGTCTCTTGACATGTCTTCACCACAAAACTTCAAATGCTATTAGATTATTAATGATAATCTTAAACTATAATTTATTTTATTATTAAGTTTATTTATTTTATTTAGCCTTGTTGTGCAAGTTCTCTGGAGCTTGTGCAGAGGCAGCAGCTTTTGCCAGAGGGGAACTGGAATCCCCTGGTTGGGCCTGGGTTCTCCTGAGGTTTTTTTTCTCGATTAGAGTTTTGGGTTCCTCGCCACCGTTTGCATACTGTTTTTGCACTATCTGCCTGACCGGGGGGGCTGCTTTAGAATTTTAAAGTTTTACTTAATTAATATTGCATATAGGAATTTATAGTCTGTTATATTTGACCTGTGCTTCTCTCTCCTTTATCCTAAATGTGTGCTCTCACTGAGCGTGTGTGTGTGTGCGTACTTGTCTGTGTACGTACGTGTGTGTGTGTGTGTGTTGTGTGTGTGTGTGCGTGCGCATCCGTGTGTGTGTGTGTCTCTGTGTCTGTGTGTGTTGGTGCATGTGCGTGTTGTGTGTGTGGGTGTGTCTGTCTTCTGTGTTTTCAACCTTTTCTTGTTTTTGCAGGTACAACTTTGATTGTTTTGCTTGTAGTCAATGTGTCTCATGTGCAGCTGCTTTGTAACAATGAAAATTGTAAAAGCGCTATATAAATAAAGTTGAGTTGAGAGTTGAGTTGAGTTATAGCTGTGATGAATCAAGATGAATAGCGCTCGTACTCTCAGTGTAATTCTCACAAGTGGCCTGAGTGATATTTTACATGACCATGCTTTGTTTCATTATTCATTTCATTTTTTACAATAGATTACAGACTGCTTACAGTATTTGCATGCCACTTGCTGGTGGTTTAGTCAAATAACACCAGATAGCACAAGTACGTCCGTAAGATGTCTGAAACAGCTGCTGTCTAAAAACATCAGATAAACGTCTTAGAAAGAGCAGGTTTACATACATTCTAAATCATAAACATCTTACAGACATCTTCTAAATGTATATATGACATCTGTCAAGAAACATCTCAGAGACGTATTACAGATGAGCATGCAATCAAAAAAGTTTCAAAATAAGTTCAAGTTCAAATAGACATCTCGCAGATGTATGTGTGCTGTCAGGGACAGAGGCAGTCTGACGGATTCTCTCCACACAGCGAATCAAAAAAGTTTGGTTTCATAATTGAAACTTGTTTTATTTATCATGCTACTTGAGCTCCATACTGTAGAGAAGAAAAAAGTTGATTCAAATATTTATTACATACAATACCTGATTCTGCCAATTGTTGGGTTCAGCTGTTAAATATTCATGAATAATCACTGTTGTCCATAGCAACCCTGTATATGTGACAGAGACGCAAGGCTCTCTCACCACACCTCCACCATGCTCACAGTCACCAGAGTTCTGATCACCCACACCCGCCTATCTTCACCACACTCATCAGCACCCTCATAAACGCCGTCACAGAACATTCAGTCTTTGTCTGGTCTCGAGTACGGTTACAGACTCTAACCTGTGATACTCACCTGAAAACCTACCTGGATATCCTTCGTCAAAAGTCTTCTGTGTAATCTTCTTCATCTGTGCAGTCTTCAGTGTGGTCTTCCAAGTCTTCATCTGCCTAAGCCGTATTTACCACCGGGCACCTTCCTCACGCCCTTCACTCCTGGATTCACCAGCACTGCGTTATACCAATAAACCAAAGTATACCAATAGCCTCATCCTTCAGTCATATCATACAGTTCTGACCATCTCTCTGTTGTTGTTAATAAAGTGTTTCAAAGTTACTCACCATCTGCCTTCGGAGTGTTCTGTAGTATAACTGACAGCACCTTATGGTTGACACACAGAATTCTTAGGGGGAAATGCTCCCGCATAATTTTTTCCACGTGGTGCAATTTAGCCAGGGGCAATGCATGCTGGGTACTTAAGCAGATTTACAAGATTTGCCTTTGAGTTCATTGCACTTAATCCAACTACACCGAATTAACTTGATTAAACTAATGAAAGCCACCAAATTCACGAATGCACTAGAAATGATTGCAAACACAAACCATAATAATTAATTCATTTTTAGAGTGTTTAGCAGATGTTGATGTTATTTGTTGATGGCTTTGTGATATATTTGTGAGATTATACTTTCATATCTCCCCTGGTTGATGTTCAAAAGAAGCTTGAAGGTTTTGCATTTGAAAGGTTGCTCAAACGTGTTGACTTTATGTGGGTAAATCAATTGAACTGAGAGCTTCGCTGGAAGCAGATGCTAATCAGAGAAAGAAGGAAACACAAGACACACATGTATTTGATCTAATAACCTCATGCTAATGATGCTGACGTCTCACATCAAAGGTTTGATTTCGGTGTAAGACTCAATGACCTACCTACTCAAACAGTTTTGCTGTCAATCAGCAGTTGATACATACAGTGTTCATTAACGTAACGTATAATGAAAATCTAACTGCTATACATGGAAAGCACTGAAATGTTGTATCTGATCAGTGTAATTAATGTAAATTGCAAAATGTATTGTATTTTTTTATATTTTCTACAGAAATTGTGAGTGCTGCTCTGATGCAGGATGAAACTGGTCAGATGAAGTAGATAATAATAATAGCACACCTATCCTCCTAAGATATCATTTATGAACTTAGGACAAAAAAGTCATGCAACAAAGTTGAAGGTGTTTTTTTTCAAATTGCAGAAATAAACAATAGTAGTAGTGATACTTATCTTAGCATACTCCACTAAATGATAAATAAATGAATGTAAGAACGAACAAGTAAAGTATAAAGCTGTGATGACATATTTTTGCAGGCCAGTCTGGAAGTTAGCGTCAAGCTAATTTCACGCTTAGCCTTTTTTGATTATTGGAAATAATAAGCAAAAGTTTATGATGCATAAAAATTATGTGAAAATCTTCACAAATGAACACAACTTTTATAAGTTAAAGCCTATATACAAGTGCCAGAAAAAATGCAAGCGCAGGAAGTTAGTAAAGACATCTTTAAAGTAGTCCATGTGACTACAATGGTTCACCCTATATTTTACAACAGCTCTTTCAAAAATGATAAAAAACACGTTCCTTGTCGGAGCCGATGGCTTAGTGGGCAGTCTTCCGACATATGGCGCGGTTGCGTTTCAGGGTGACCTAAGTTCGAATCCCGGCTTGAGGTAATTTCCCGAACCTACCCCCCTTCTCTCTCCCACTTCACTTCCTGTCATCTCTTCACTGTACTGTCTAAATAAAAAGGCAAAAAGCCAGAAAATATATAAAAACATGTTCCCCAATAAGGAACTGTTCTGTGGATGAATCTTCATCCACATTTTTATGACTGATGACATTTTACACAATGTCTCATTTAGCAATTTGTTAGCAATCCCTTGAAAACAGTTTGAGGTTATTTCAGGCATTTAAAAAAACTGTTGCTTTTAACACGAGTTCTGAAATGATAACTGGCTTCTGGGTTTTGGCCTACAATACTACGTCATATCTTCATCCCTCTATTGCAAAGATGAGTAGAGGTGTGAATAAAGATCTGCTCATTTAGTTCAAAGGTCACACATTCTGTTTGATTCTGTAGGAGCTTGTATTCTCTCTGGCTTGACTCTGCACCGCATGTCAGACTCCTGACAGAGCCCGCGCAGCACTGATCAATTTCGCATTAATTTAGAGAACGAGGTTATAAAAGAGGGATTAGCGCTCATTGATTATCACTCTTGAGCGCGGTCTGTCTATGAATAGCAAGTCAATATCTGCAGCGTTTATTGACACAGTATTGAATAACATGGCGCTAAAAACGCAGCCGGCTACCCATTCAGATGAACAGAATGATCCCACCAACTGTGGAGAAATCGCTGCCAAAGCTATTGGTGAATACTTCCAAAAAATCAAACTTAATCAGGGGAAATTTGACCAAGTACCACACCAGAGGAGGTACTGCTCGATGGCCTTCAAAGATGATCAATAACTTTTATCCAGGTTGTCAATGGGGAAAGGCAGTTGTCGGAAATTCTTACTGTGTGCATTACATAATAAGTAAAAAAATAACCATAATAAAAACAATAATCTTATATTATGTCTAATGATATTTATATTTACAGCCGACATTACACTGTAATGCACACAATTATTGTGATCCTACCACATATGCTGCTACATAACAAATGTATTGTGTTTGTTCCTGTAGCTGTCGAAATCACATTTTGAGGTTCTCTGGCCCCAGAGCATCGTCCTGTAATCCAAAGGGACCCTGTGATTGATGTGCCCCTCTTATGCTCCAGTATCTGTCATTGTGCTCAATGTAATGACATTTGATGTGGCTGGATACTGGCGAGACATTTTTTCATACCGTTTCTAAATCATAGTCATACAGGTTGAAATAACAAAGGTCATATAACAAACTGTTTTAATAATAAAACATTGCCTTTTGCAGCATAAATAATCTACATAGTCTGATGAGAAAAGAATATCCAAAACCCATATCTTTTCTGACCTCTTGTGCGCTTACGAAGAGCAATACAATCTCAAACCTGTCTCCGTCTGTGAGAGTGTACTTTAGCATTGTGCTATCTCTGAAGTGACATGCCACGAGGCTTATTTTGACAGGTTTCTAAAGATGTTTCCATCCGATACCTGTAAGCTGTTTTCTACAAATGAAATTGGATGACTTAAGGTCCTTGCTGGGGATGCCAAAAATGATGGGTCTGCCAATGCTGATGATAAGTTGATCTAAAGCTTCCATGCCTTCTGCTGTTCACATATATTACTTGTGTCCCAGATTTTTTAAGCATTTCAAAATTGCTCCAAAATGGATATGAAAAGCTACAAAGAGATACATCATGTGTTGATCAGTAGGCCAACATGTATTTTGCTTGAAATATGAGCGCTTAAGGATTCACTTAACCTTTCCGAAGCATCTGTTTTGGCATAAACAACATTCAGTAAACTGATCTAAATGAAGTTGAAAGGTATATGTAAAAGTACAAGGAAGCTCAGCACAGATGAAAGCTCAGTTTCTTTGTGCTGCCAACCCTCATGAGTACAGTTTAAATTCACTCAAATGATTTGCGAATGAAAACTGACAACTTTGTGTGATTTGAACCCTTTTACGATAACTACTTGCAAGTACATTTAATTCAAATTTATAACTAAAGAAATCCAAATGTTTATTATTTATTCCAATTCAATTGACTTAAAGGCATGGTGGGTGATCCTGTCCAGAAAATGTTTTTGTCATGTTGGTTAGAAATCTCTTTACATCCTGATAGCAATCAAGAAGTATGGTGGTCAAATAATATTTTTATAATTATATTTAGTCTGTGAAAGGAGTAGAACCAAAAAACGTTCGCCCAATCAAAACGTTCTGGCCGAACGCTGTGACTGGTCATGTGTACATTTTCAGCCAACGTATTTTGCATACAACTGCGCACCCTGTTCACGCAGACATCATACGTCATCAGCGTGCTCATGTCCGCTGTGTCAATTTAGGGAGAATGGCGGACAATCAGCAACAATCAAACTTTCTTGCGGAACCGACAAGTAAATCTACAAAAAAGTCAGTTTTTGAAAAAGCAGTGACGAAAAAACGTCTGGATCATAAAAGAGGAAAAACTCGAATTAACAATTTGATGGATTTAGTTTGTAATTTGTTACGCGGATTTAAGAAATACATTCATGTAACATCATGTGTTTAGAGGAGGCGTGGCTTTGAACGGCGAATTGCATAGAGGGCGGGATTATAATTTCAGTGCTAGCAGGCTAAAGTTAGCACCTTTCCAAATCAACCACTCCACCTTTAAAGGGACTTCACCCAAAAAATTAAAATTCTGTCATCAAATACTCACCCTCATGTCATTTCAAACCTGTAGGACTTACTTGCACAAAAGATGATATTATTAAAAAAGTTGGTAACTGAACAGTGCTGGCACCCATTCACTTCTATTGTATGGACACAAAACCAATGCAAGTGAATGTGTGCCGTCACTGTTCGGTTAACAACATTTGTCAAAATATCTTTTTTTGTGTTTTGCAGAAGAACAAAAGTCATACAGGTATGAAATGACAAGTATATGATGACAGAATTTTCATTTTTGGGTGAACAATAACTATACTATACTATAACTATACTATACAATTTAGAAAATATTATACTGCAGCAAAGTACATAGAAAATCTTGGTCATTCATTAATCATACATCAAAACTTTATTTTCCATAAAATCGAACATAAAACTGAATTTTCAATATTTCCCTTGTTCCCCAAACACAAAATGTTTTAAACAGGGTCATTGTTCACCAAATACAACACGAATCACATCAACAGAGGCTTGGCTTCACACGAACTTCACCTCTATAAATTCTTAATATCAGCTATTAAAATGCCGTCATGAGTTTCGCTTTCATCCAGAATAGATCATTTATTTAAGTGCATGGGCTATGACTCACAGTATTTTGTATCAGATCATTTAAATGTATTAACCCTTTGTATCTCATTCTTTGTGGATTTTTAAGCTAAAAAGGTCAAGAGACCTAAATACTTGAGTAAACATTCAAGTAATATTTGTTAGGTAAACTTGGAGTTTTCACATTTGATGTTGACATGTTCATTTACAATTACTGTGGCTTCACCGCAATTGAAAGTATGTACTGTACATGTATCCCCATCAAAATAACATGAAAAACAATTTTAAAAAGCTAGCTTTTTTGCGGGATTTGTTTACAGTGTAACCATCAGTGGCGCAAAAGCAGATTGTACTTAAACATGTGAATGAAACCAAACAAACTCATAATAATTAGTCACCCTATAAACACTCATAAGATTTTTGGATCTAAGTACACATAAGATTTACTCACTTGCCATAAGATTGTGTTGACAGTTTCCTGACCTTGAGGCTTTTAACTGACATGTGAACTCAACAAAGACACACTCACACATACACACATGCACACAGAAAGAGACTCCAAGGTGACACCATTTTGCAGGAATCCCAATAAAACCATCCAGTGTCTCTGAGGTTAATGCTTTGTGCAGACCTTATTGTGATTGTTATCCCTAATACAACACATTCAGTGCCTGTAATTCTCTCGCTCTCTCTTTTCTGGGCCGGGAGGCGGGAGAGGCAAAGATTACAAAAGCAGGCATTACATAATTCATTATCCAGACTGGTCTGGTTTGGTTCAGTGGAAGGGGAGGGAGAGGGGACACTTTCAGATGGTGGTTCTGACAGAGGACAGAAAGCCCAAAAAATGGTTGCGCAACGCTTCATTGGTTTTGGTGAGAGAGGCAGAGAGAGAGAGAGTGAGAGAGGAAGAGAGAAAGAGAGATGCCAACATTCTCATCTCCCTGCGGCAGGGCAGCAAGGACACATTGCAGTGGACAGTAAATAATACTAGGAACACAGCTTTTCTATCACAGTTTGGTAATATTATACATTAAGTACATTTCATGTATTTGTGGGTTTGGCATTTGAACAAACCCTTAACAATAAATATTACATTTTGATTTGGAACTCGTCCACCATTGTTTGTGCAGACATGGATGATACCTAAAACAGTGCTGGTTGTTAGGGTGGGCTATCACTTTTTGCAATGGCATAACATAGTCCCAGAACAGCCTAGAAATGGTCTATTGAGTACGTAGCAACCTCCTAGCAACCACCCAGAGCACCCTACTAACTACCTAGCAATGTACTAACAATCAAAAGGAACACTTCAGCAATTGCATTATATAAAAACACAGTAACACCAAGACCATTCTGGCAACAATTTAACATCAATAAATCACCCTAGCAACCATCCCCATGATATTAAACATCAATAAATCACCCTAGCAACCATCTAGTAACCATCCCCATGAAACCACCCTAGCAACCATCTAGAACAATATAGAAACTGTCCAATGATAAGATAATGCTTTTCAATATGCAGGTATACATTGGGCAACAACAAGACCATTCTAGCAGCAATTAAACATCAATAGATCACCCTAGCAACCATCCCCATGATATTAAATCACCCTAGCAACCACCTAGTTAACCATCCCCATGAAACCACCCTAGCAACCATCTAGAACAACATAGAAACTGTCCAACGATAAGATAATGCTTTTCAACATTCAGGTACACATTGGGCAACAACAAGACCATTCTAGCAGCAATTAAACATCAACAAATCACCCTAGCAAACATCTAGTAACCATCCCCATGAAACCACCCTAGCAACCATCTAGAACAACATAGAAACTGTCCAATGATAAGATAATGCTTTTCAATATGCAGGTACACATTGGGCAACAACAAGACCATTCTAGCAGCAATTAAACATCAATAAATCACCCTAGCAACCATCTAGTAGCCATCCCCATGAAACCACCCTAGCAACCATATAGAACAACATAGCAACTGTCCAACGATAAGATACTACTTTTCAACATTCAGGTACACATTGGGCAACATGAAATGCTTCATTTCAATGTGAAGAAGATATATCTAGTCCGATAAGTGCTGCTATCTTTAGTGTGCAAAATGCTAAATTACACTGTCACTGTGATAACATCTTTCTTGCAATCTGGCGGGTGATGGAAATAATTGTTTTGTTTGTACCTATGACAGTGATAAAACGAGATCTTATTAATTGATGCATTATGCATGCAATGGAATGTAGTCATGTGACCTGTTTTTATGTGCTCTTTAGTTGTTGTCAGTTTATTGCTCCATGATGTACAACAGCTTGAGTGCTTTCATAGCTGGAAGAGATATTCAGTTTCTGAAATGCTTCCTGGCCTGTTAAGCCGAATGGAGTCAGTTTCATTGCTTTCCAATTTGACCTTGCTGTGTCTGCAGGCATCACTGTGATACCATTAATGGGAACCGTGGTGAGAGTCCACCGAAGTAAACAGACGTTCATTACACGCCGCTATGAGTATGTTTAATCACACAGATTGTTCATATGCAGTACATTAAATAAATATATGTGCATGTTTAATTAAAATGATCAGCTATGCAAAGCCCTGTGTAAATACAGATGACGCTGGTGCAATTGCTATTTTTGTAATATCAAGCAAGGTTTGAGCATTTATATTCCTTAGTTTGTATTACCAGGGTTATGCTTCTCTTTGTGGATTTGTCATTTTATTTGAAAATGTTATTACTGATCTTTTAGGAAATCGTAACCACGGTCTAGCCCCCAATATCTGCATTAGTGTTAAATGTGTGGTTATAGCAAAAGTACGAATAATTATTTATGGTTAGTGTAATTACATCAGATAGTGCCAAAATGTGCCTGTGACAGCCCCCGTAGTGCTTCGAAAGGGAGGGGTGGAGTGAGCCGTTCACCACTAGATGTCGCTAAATATCATACACTGGACCTTTAATCAACAGTGTACGTGCACTTTAAATCAATGTGCTACATGCTGTCGCGCTGCTTTGGCCTGCAGTGAGATTACACTTCCTGTTAATATGTGTGGTGGGCAAAATACATGCTGCTTACAAATTCTGTTTTATTATCTAATCCCTAAGGTGAGTGCGAAATGTAAAAACTGAAGCTGTTGAAGTTATCACATTAACACATGCAATTAATTCATTGCTCTCATTTTTAACACATTTATGCAATTTAACATGGTGATTTCAAATAACAAGTTGAAATGGTTTTAAACGCTCTGTTAAGGTGCAGTATCAGCAGAAAAGTCTTGAAAATACATTTATTGTTACTGACGATTCAGATAAAAGTGCTGACTTAAGCCTTATGTGTTTTCAAAAAATAAACTCTGTGATATTCTGGTCCCTATATATTTATGTTTAATCATTCAGAAGACATTTGTATCCAAAGGAACTGTTGGGAAAAGTTAGGCGAACAATCCTAAATAGGCCAAGCCCTTCATCCTAAATAGGAAATAACATGAGAAGTGTTACAATACAAAGCACCAACAATTGTTTAGCGAAATACAGGCTAGATGAGAGAGACAAATGAATAATGGAAAGGTTTTTAATCTTTTTATAGAGAAGGTGCATTCATGCTTCAGTAAAGCGCTTACAGAAAAGAAGAGTTTGCATTTGGCAGACAGTTTTATCCAAAGTGGTATATTGTACATTTAGGGGATTCATTTTTTTCTGTGTGTGTTTCCTGGGAAAGAAACTCCTGGAGATATTATTAATGTCCACAGCACAAACATTGCAAAGTTATGCTCCATAAATCTATACTAGGGTTATGTTTTTTTTTGACAACTCTAACCTTAAATATAAGCAATATTAGCGATGCTAAGAAGTAAGGTGAATGTTGCAAAGTCTGATCTTATTTTACATTATTTTCACATTTTTGCAGATTATGTTCCTGAACCCCATAAGAGAAGCTTGTTTCTCGCTGGCAGTGCTTTATGTTGTTTTGATGTGATTGTGTTTGATGTGCTCTCACACAGGACCAGGAAGAGAGATCTAATCAAATTCATGCAAATACGTGTCCTTGTTGTTGATGATGATGTACTATCGTCCAAAATGCATCTATACAAATGACATTACATTAACATTTACATTTATTAATTTGGCAGACGCTTTTATCCAAAGCGACTCACAAGTAGTAGAGCATATAAATATTTTGTCAACACGCTAAACAGTACCGTTAGTTTACAAATTAATCTGTTGGGAGATGCAGGGATTGAAAGTGTCATGCTTTAACAAGTTTAAAGGGTTAGTTCACCCCAAAAAATTTATTTCTGTTGTTATTCGCCCCCATATCATTCCAAACCTGTATGCTGGGGAAGTATTCAATAAGTCTCCCTTTGTGTCCACAGAAAAATGAAATTAATAAAAAAAGAAAATGTATGTAATGACTGAGTGTTTGAATAACAGTGTGTCACGGTGCCGTCTGCCCCTGTCTGCCTCTCTTGTCCTTCTTTGCCTGTTTTTCCCCATTCACTCAGTTTCCCATCTTCCTCCACGCTCCCTCACCGGTCCCTCATTTGTAATCCCCGCACATGCCAGCTATTCCCTAATCACCTGAAATTTGTATATATACTCACTGTGTTCTTGTATTCTTTGTCTTGTCTTGAATGTAATTAAATGTAACCATTGTGAGTAAGATCACGTTAATTTGTGTCATTATCATTAAAGCGTTTTCATTTTGTCTGTGGTCGTGGCCATCACGTTCTATTACACAGTGCAGTTTGATGATGCTTTTATTCTGCTTTTAATAATTAATAAGAGACTAAATGGCCTTTATTGGAACAATGGTAGTGAAAAGGTTCACAACACATTAGATTTTTAGATTTTGTGTGCAAACAGTTTATCACTCAATATTAAATGCTAATAATGCAAATGATGCATAGGCTACGACACTAAAATGATTCAATTTAATTGAATTCAATTTTATTTATATAGATTATATAAAATATATAAAATTATATATAATTCACAATGTGCATTGTGCCAAAGCAGCTTTACAGGAGAAAATAAGAAAAACGAAAAAAAAGGTCAAACACAGCACAGTGTATGGTGTTTATAGAACAATCAAGATTACTCTAGTAAATAATATATAATAAATGCAGTCTCCCGGTGGTTTATTTAGCATATTTTGCATTAAGTGAATGCTTGGCTGAAAAGATGTGTCTTTAATCTAGAATTAAATTGGGAGAGTGTGTCTGACCCTCGAATAGTATCGGGAAGGCTATTCCAGAGTTTAGGTGCTACGTATGAGAAAACTCCACCCCCTTTAGTGGATTTAGTTATTCTAGGTGTTATCAAAAGTCCGGAGTTTTGAGATCTTAGAGAGCGTGATGGGCTGTAGTGTGAAAGAAGCTCTGTTATGTAGGTAGGGGCTAAACCGTTTAAGGCTTTATAAGTAATTAAAAGAACTTTAAAGTCAATGCGATACTTGATGGGTAACCAGTGAAGGGTAGATAACATTGGGGTTATGTGATCGTATTTTCTGGACCATCAGCAACACATAAAATATTTCGTAATTTGGCAACATTTCTAAGGTGGAAGAAGGCTGTTTTTGTGACATTTGAGATGTGAGTTTTAAATGACAGGTTGCTGTCTAATATAACGCCTAGGTCTTTAACTGTATTTATTGGAGTAGCCTTCAATTTGCATGTTATAATCTGAAATATTCTGCTCACGTGTCTTTGGTCCGATAAGTAATATTTCTGTTTTATTAGAATTTAATAGAAGGAAATTACTAGTCATCCAATGTTTTATATCATCGATGCACTCTGCCAATTTGGATAGCTGGAAGGAATCGTCTGGTCTTGATGAGATATACGGTATAGCGGAGTATCATCTGCATAACAGTGGAAGCTAATTCCATGTTTTCTAATAATGTTTCCAAGGGGCAGCATGTATGTGGAGAATAGCAAGGGTCCTAAAACCGATCCCTGAGGTAGTCCATAATTTACTTGCATTAGATTTGATGATTCCCCATTTAAATGGACAAACTGATGTCTGTTTGATAAGTAAGATCTGAAACATTGTAGTGCCTGTCCCTGAATACCGGTATAATTGTGTAAGCGATCTAGAAGTATTTTATGGTCTACAGCATAGGTCTTCAACTACTTTTCTTTCAGGGCCAGACTCCAAAAGTATAAATAGGATGCGGGCCAGTTTTTTACCATATCCTCATTTCTTCTGTTATTTTGTATTACTGTTATTTATTTCGTTTTGTTCCTTTTATACTGTTTTTGTTGCTGTTACTTATAGGCCATATATTGCACACAGATATTGCATCCAGTATTTGTGCCTTTTCATGATATTAAATTAAAAGGGATATTGTCTTTTTAATTGCTTTTTATATTCCTTAATGTGTTGCTTTACCCAAAAATTGCTACTCATTTACTCACCCACAGTTCTCCAGTACATCCAAGATGTGGATGGCATTGTTTTTTCAAGAAGATATTTCTGAAGATATTTGGTTGAATTAATTAAAGTTAAATTAATAAGAGTAAAAAACGTAAATACATTCAACCCAAAAGTAATCCCTGCCCCTTGTGAAGTTAAATAAGCATCTTATAAAGCGAGTCAATTGATCTGTGCAAGAAACTGAATGCTATTATCACATCTTCGGGTGAATTCCGATCGCATTCGTGTGCCCCACGCACTTATAGACCAAATCCTATGTATAGTGCGAGTTCTGGGGGGAGATGGACAGCTGTTTTTCGGAAATATAGCCATTATTCATAATGAATGCAGTAATAAAAACACCACCGTTTTCCCCTTATCTGAGACAACCGTTCACGTGGTGTACCCTTCCTACAGTTAGCCTACTTTCAAGGGCACAAAACACATTTTAGTACGCAACCCATCACGTGCGCAAACCGATCAAATAGCTTTATAAGACGTAAATCATTATGAGCCGTGGGAATTACTTTCGTTTTGAATGTAGCAGCATTTTGGACTTTTAAAGATGTGGCGTCTCAGGAGGACGTGCATTTAAAGCACACCTTTCTTAAAGTCTCTCCACTTATTTGAAATGTTAAGACGGGCCAGGTAAAAATGATTGACAGGCCGCATTTGGCCCGCGGGCCGCCAGTTTACTAGCCCTGGTCTACAGTATCGAAAGCAGCACTAAGGTCAAGCAGGACTAGGAGTGAGATGTTACCTTTATCTGATGCTATAAGCAGGTCGTTTGTAATTTTAACGAGCGCAGTTTCAGTACTATGATGCGGTCTAAAGCCTGACTGAAATTTTTCGTGTATGTCATTATTTTGTAAGAAAGAGCACAACTGAGTGGACACTACTTTTTCTAGTATTTCAGACAGGTAAGGGAGATTTGAAATCGATCTATAGTTTCCTAGTTCATTGGGGAGTCATGGCTCTGCTTCCTTAGTCATGATTTCCTTGGTCCTGTAGCAGAGCCATGACAAAGTCTTTGGTTATGTGTGGAGAGAAACATATTATTGTCCGTTTGACAATAATATACGTTCTCTCCAGTGTCTTGTCATTGGCCCCATTCCTCTCGTTTCCTTGTGATCTTTCCCTGAGTGTTTAATGTCCCACACCTGCCCCGTGTAATTAGCCCTCGTTTGTCTTCCCTATATATACCCTCTTGTTTCTTTGTCTTGTGCTCTTGTATTGCGTGTACTGTGTTGTGCTGATTGTGTTAGTGTTCGTGTGCTTACCCATGTTCCTGGTCCTGGTCCTGGTCCTGTTCCTGTTCCTGTTCCTGTTCCTGTTCCTGTTCCTGTTCCTTGCCTGTTCGTGTTTTGTGAGTTTTGTGCCTTTTATGATTTAAGACGTTTGGTCATGTCTTTGAGTTTAGTTTATCTGTCTTGTTTTCATTTTGCCCCCTCGTGGGAAGTCTTTTGTTTTATTTATAGTTCTTAGTTCTGTTTTCCCCCATTGTGGGTGTTTTTGTTCGGTTTTGTTTTGTTTAAAAATAAATATCTGTTAACCCCTTCACTGCCTGCCTGCGCTTGGGTTCTTCTGCCAATTTCGTGACATGGGGTCTAAGTTTGGTTTCTTGATAAGAGGCTTAATGACGGCCAGCTTAAAGGGTCCTGGGACATGGCCTAGATTAATTGACGAGTTGATAATGTTATAAATGGGCTCAATTGCAACGGGTAATAACTCTTTTAATAATTTAGTTGGTATGGGATCTAATAAGCAAGTTGTAGGTTCAGATGTTGCAATACGTTTAATTAAATCTTCCTTTTTTATAGGTGAAAAGCACTGTAGCCTTTCTTTTGGGGCGATGGTTGGTACTAATTTATAGGACAGACTTGAAGGTTGAGTTTTTACTATTTTGTCTCGTATGTTTTCGTAAAAAGATTCATGAATTCATTGCTACCAAGCTATAATCAGGAATAATCAGGTCAGGTGAAGTCTGTTTATTTGTTAATTTAGCAACTGTACTAAATAAAAACCTTGGATTGTTTTTGTTAGTTTCTATGAGGTTACGGAGGTGCTCAGCCTTTGCTGCTTTTAGTGCCTTTTTATAACAGTTTGCATTGTCTTTCCACGTAATTTTAAAGACCTCTAATTGGGTTTGTTTCCATTTGTGCTCCAGTTTATGTCTTTCCCTTTTAAGGGCGCGAGTGGTGCTATTGTACCATGGTGCTGCGTTTTTCTCATTAATCTTTTTTGACTTCATAGGTGCGACAGCTTCTAATGTATTAGAAAAAATAGTGCACAATTTGCTGGTCGTGTCATCGAGCGATTCTGTATTTATTGGTATGGTTATTAAAGGAGTCAGATCTGGCAAACTCTTTGCGAAACTATCTTTAGTAGTCGAGGTAATTGTTCTACCCTGTCGATAACGAGTTGATTTCTGCAGTGTACATGTTATAAGATAGTGATCAGTGACATCGTCGCTTTGAGGTATAATATCTATATTGGTTAGATCGGCTCCGTGAGATATAATCAAGTCTAGTGTATGATTAAATCGATGAGTGGGTCCATTGATGTGTTGTGTTACTCCAAAAGAGTGTAGCTCTGTAAACGCCAAAGCTAATGCATCTCAGTTTAATGTATGCTAAATGTATAAATACTGTATATACCTGCAGAAAACATTAAGAGACCATTTCAAAATTATTTTAATTTTTCATCATCTCCCCATCCAAAAAAGAAATATAATCAAATTTTATGCGGAGAAAGAATTTATGTGCCCCTACTACATTAACTTTTTTGGGGGGAGTTTTCAAAACTAGATCTGTTACAGAATAAAGTCATATATGTCATGTAAATATTAGCACTTATATAACACTATGATATTCCACAAAAATAAATCAAATTCAAAATAAAACGCTGCTGCTCAATACATTTTTAGTAGAGGTTGTTTTTTCCTTCATGTCCCTTTGATCAGTTTTCATTGAACTGTTAAGCACAGTTAATTTATTTTCATTGCCGCCATTTGACTATGGGTGACCTTGCGTCATTTACGCTGTCTTTTCCTTTGCTTTCATCCTTTCGGTCCAGTCTTGAAAAGGCCAACTTATTTTCTCTCTCTGAATTGAATAAGTCAGCTTTCAACGAGCAACAACAATTCAGAAGCAAATACTTTGCATACATTCAATTCAGCGACCGGTGTCGTGAATGCATTAATAGCCTCAATCATTTCCAAAGAAATCCTGCTTGCATCAGCTGCCACTGTGTCTGTACAGTCTCCGACAGAGACCCAGAAGTGCTTTTTGCCTACATACTGTGTGACTGTATGGTAATATTTTTGTAAGCATAAGTGAGCTTTATTTTTTCTCAATACATTACAGGCAAGTTTAGTACACAGTATGCACAGATCCTTTATCATTTAGATGATAAGGCATGTTTTTCCTTTAAAAGCAGGCTTTAACATTCACATGTGGGGCATGTTGAGAACACACTTTTTTCACCCCAATCACACCGGCTGCCTCTCATGGAAAGCGCCTTTTCTGAGCCTTGGGTGTTGGCAGTTTGTCTTTAGGGGAGCCCATATGTCTTTGGTAACATTTAGACTTTAGAGGAGGAGGCGTAGAAGGATGTATTCTCAGCTCACTTCAGTAGGAAGGATATCTCTTTCACACTGTCTACTCTTCATACAACTACAGTATATGATGTTCCCTTTAAAATGTGTTTTTTTTTGCAGCAATGACCTGCCAGCAAGTCCTACAGACTCTTCTGAGATCAAATCCCTTCTACCTTGAAACATTGATGCATTAGAGAAAAAGGATATATAATAGAAAACACATATGATAAGATGGGACCAAGTTTTACCAGTTAGAATTTACATGTTGCTCTAGAGTATCTGATCATTTATGTCATTTAGGATTCAGATAATTGCCCTGAAAATGAAAAAAAATAAAATAACAAGGACTGGTGATGTTCGGAAATAATAAAAGAAATGGTCGGAAAAAAGTTTCAGGAAGAAAAGCAAGTTATTAAGATTTACAAAACATTTACAAAGACATGGTATAAAATGTATAAAAAGCTAATTATGAAAAATGCATCGAAAACAAACATTTAATTTTTTTATAGACGGTTTACTCGGACGGTTAACTTTCGATCTGTGTTTGGTTATATATAACAATATAATGTATAACTAACATATATTAATATTCATTTATAATATTTTATTGTATATTGTAACGTGAGAGTAATCCAGGCAGGAAGCGGATCCACGTGCAACATAAGAATTTACAAAATAACAGAAGAACACAGGAAAAGGAACTAAAATAATCAAAAGTACACTGAGCATAAACACTGCGAACAAGATCAAACATTCAACGACTGACCCAGACAAAGGAATCACTAGTGCTGCGTACGAAATCGCATACTGTGACAGTATGTACTGAATTTGTATAAGTACCTACCTATCGGTCGTTAAAACAATACGTTCTATATAGTATGAGTGGGAGTAGTATGAATACATTTTGGACATACTGCGTCCGCCATGTTTTTTAGTCATGTGACCCGTATGCTCTTTGACCTATGACGTAGTACCAACAACCTATACGTGAGCGTAGATAAAAACATAATTTAGTCACGAGAAATTCATTTATTGGCACTTACATTAAAAACGGACGTCCACCTTCAAGTTTTCCGCTATATTTATTTGATTTACTTTTAAAATTTGACCGTTGCTCTGCTCCCGTGGCATCATGGGATAAAAAAGTGTCCATCCGATCCACACTCACAAATCTCGGCGGAAGTAGTAGACCATCCGGGTATTTCTCGCCTACTGTTTTTTGCATACTGAGGTTTCGGACATACTATTCATGACTCATACTCATTTTTGCATACTATATAGTATGGAAGTAGGCGATTTCGGACACAGCATGGGGTTTAAATACACTGGCAACTAACAAGGGTGAAACAAGATAACTAGACACACCTGGGGAAAACAATTAACAAGAACCAATGAATAAAATAACTACACAGGACTATACAGGAAACAGGAAAGCAAACAACCAAAACTACAAACTATAAGTCCAAAAGACAGGGGAACACAGACTGAATCGCGACAATATTAATTGTATTAAATTAAAACTACTAAACAGCTATTAATTATTTGTGGAGGTCTATCGTAAGTTAAGTTTGGGCCACATAACATTTGTTTATGTTGTTGCCGCTGAAACCGTGTACGGCACTTTTCACAATTTGCTTAACAGTAAATAGATGGGTACTTTAATGATCCACGTACAGAATTAAGGAAATACATATTAGCACACACAGTAGAGACATAAGGAATAGATGACTAAAATATCAAGAAATGAAGGTACATCAGAAATACACATCTCATTTCAAGGCTTGTATTTACCTTGACACTTTATAAGAGAATGATATACTAACATGGTACATTTTAAAATTAACATGATAAACAAGGTACCATATTAAACCGGACATTTTATTCCAGTTTACGTGGATTGGCATAAAAGAAAAATTGTGTTATTAGAAAGAAAATAGGGTCAATGTAATGTTGTTTTTAATGCCCTGTCCTTCTAAAAATGTATGCAGGTACGGCTAAAATAACTCCCATTTCCTCTGCGAAATGATTCTCAGTCCATGGGCGTTTGAATTAGCCGTTAGATGGCTGGAACATGAACTGATATGTTCTTGTCCGTAGCTATAATCACAGTGATTTAGCCAAATAAACCATCCCTCCAAACAGCAATCCTTCTTCCTCAAGCAGGTTGCTAGCTTAGCCCACCACATGCCACGCTTTTGCGTCTGCTATATATAGCAGTCATCATCATCGGCTTTTTGAGAGCTTTCATCTTTTTTCTCCTTTCTTTCTCTATCTTTTTTTCTGTATTAACCGCACCAGTGGCTCCCTTTTCCTAAAGTGCTTTCCTGCAGCTTGCTGTAAGTCTCCTGCCGTGTCCTTCAAGAGGTCACGCATTGCATTGTTCTTGACTCTTTTCCTTCAGAGTGGTCAAACAAAGTTAAACTTTGAAAATAAGAATTTCTACATCTATGTTAATAGAATGGATCACCTAAATAGGAAAATGTTGTCCTTTACTGGTCATTCGCCTCACAAACCGGCAATAGAAATCTTGAAGATACTGATCATTCTTTTCAATTACATTATTTTCCGGAACTTTCAAACTATAAAAAGTACAAAATCCTTTCAGTAAAATCCTATTATCCACCGTACTGTAGCTCTCTTTGGTACAATACTTAAAGAAATCTGTAAACTCCGTCGGAGTGTTACAAGTATGTTAAAAAAAGTGTTGAATGTATGTTTTTCCCTGTTATTGCCCCAGGACGTTCTTTTCCCACGATCCCTCATCATTGACTTTTGCACATGCACCCCATTACCCGGACACTATATATATTCCCACTTGCCCTTTGTTTATTTTCTGGTATTAATGTAATGATAGTTAATGTAAGTTATACGTTTGTGTTACCTAGTTCCGTACCCCTTGTTTTTGTGGAGGATTTATATCCATTGGATTACCTTGTTTGTTCCATGGATGTTTTCATGTTCCCCTCTGTTTTGTGGATGTATTTTAGATTTATTAGTTTTTACCCGAGGAAGTTTGGATTACCCGTTTTTTGTTCCTGTGTTTACTTTTATTAAATTAATTTACCTAACTCCTGTTCACGTGTGGTGTCGTCCATCGTCAGTGACTCATTACAAAATCATCCATTTAGGATCATGTTACATCCCAGATATTGGAGTAATATTATTAAAACTATGTTATATGCCAGAAAAACAAGACACGTATGATGCTATGGAAAAATTGTAGTTAGTTTACAATAACTAGTGGAAACAGGTGGATAAAAAAAAGTAAAAGAAAAAGAAAGTAAAAATGTGAATCTTTAGCGTCCAGGATGCCCTAACTAAACTAAATGATAGAAAATGTACAAAATCCCCAAATTATTAAATTATAAATCCACCACCGCTTTACTCAAACAGGGTGTTCCTCAGGGCTCAGTTCTCAGTCCATTACTATTCAATATTTATATCATGCCTCACTATCCACCAGACTGCTTCATTATCTACTGGTTAGAGTCCAGTTTTATCAGTTTTTCCTGAGCCAAACAATTTTTTTTATTATTCATCCCTCAAAATTAAGAAAACATACAACCACTTTTCAAAGGTTCGATCTTGATGCCACGTCAATTTTTCCACCTGCTATCATCAGGAACGTCACATTAGACATTTCACTCTAGATTATTATATTGATAAACTTTCCAGTGCTGCATTTTTCCAACCTTGCTGTATTGTGTTCTTATGTCAGCCCAAAATATGGTGAATCATTAGCACATGCATTCACTACATTCCACCTCAACTACTGTAATGCTCTTTTTGTTGGACTTCCAGTGCAATCTATTTCCCATTTACAATATTACCTCCATATTATTAAACCTCAATTGACTACTTGTGTCATCTCATATTATTCACAAAAAACTACTGTTTACCTTTCACTCAGTGGCCTTGCTCCTTCTTAACTCTCTGATTTACTTTCTCCTTACACTCTGTCTCACCCACTCTGATCTTCTGGGTGTGAACTTTCTGTACATAGATTTCAGCGGCAGGTCTTTTTCTCTTATGGCTCATAAGCTGTGTTGTTTGCAGCTATTTCAATCATAGCAAGACCCCAGTTCTATTTACCTGAATGGTGGAAGACAGATATTTCAACATCGCTGGCAAAATAAATAAATATTTCAGACTAAGAGTTAAACCTGACGTATCATAACTTTTGTTTCCTGAGCTTAAATTGTGCTAACAACACCTATTTCAAAGTCGCTTCAACTACTGCGCATGTGCAGAGGTCATCAAGCACCTCATGAGACTGTGTAAATCCCCACCCCAGAAAATCATCAGTCTTTATCGATTGACGATTGGCTCGTTTTACTGCAAGGCAGAACTTCCTTCTAGAGCAGTCATATTGAGCTGCGTTCCCTCCCCATTCATAGTAATGGCAGTGGCACATCTTG
This sequence comes from Triplophysa rosa, assembly GCF_024868665.1. Lineage (NCBI taxonomy): Eukaryota > Metazoa > Chordata > Actinopteri > Cypriniformes > Nemacheilidae > Triplophysa > Triplophysa rosa. The sequence goes on from NC_079904.1 coordinate 20,983,624, forward strand.
TTAATATGTGTTATCTTTGCTTTAACTCGCTGACTCAAAGTTTTGTTCATATTGGATCTCGGGATGGCAGTGTGCTGGAGTGGAAGATAATCAGAGAATAATGATTTTGTCTGTTCTTCACACAAAGCAACTGTAAGACTTGAACAATAGCACACAAGTTGTATGAACTATTATTCGTACATGAAATGAAAACACATTCTTGCAAATACAGTGACCAAAAGTGACGTCCAGATGATTTATATCTTTGCCTTTTATTCAAATGTATTATTAGATTCAGATTTATTTAATCGGTATATTTATTTATAAGGTTCATTTAAAACTTTGATTGTGTGTTGCGTAATTGTAGCCTACTTGGACTCTGGTTGATAAGCGCAATTGTCTGTTACCAGAGTCGTAAATAATGTCGCTGTATAACCTTCCCCGTGCTGGGCTGCGCAATACACGTGAATTCGTTTACTGAGCTGATGGAACCGGCGAATGCAGAAACGTCGTTTGGAAACCATGTCACACTCTTCTGCAGGCAAGGGATGGGCGGGGCTGTGTGTACCGACCCGAACACAGAACTTACAGAGTGTGGTTGTAGCTGTTATGAGGCTGCTCAGGTAGCAGCGGGAGAAAAATTTGTCCAGTTAAGAGTTGTTCTAACCCCAACCCTAATTTTAGAGAAATTATTTTAAGGTCGAAAAACTACAAAGTGTTGCTTTAAAGAGGCTGGCCAAAAAAGTACACAGAATACATGCCCAAAGTTTACCGAGTCATTCTACTGTCTGCTGTCAAATAGAGAATCAGATAAATATTAAGAACTGAGTTTTGATTTCCAGTGTATTCCTTGCATCAAAATAAAACCAGTACATTCTTCACAATCACAAATTCTCATTTTGTGTTCCAAGGTGAATTATTTATAAATTCATTTAGTTTTGCGTGAACTATTCTTATTAGCCTGGTTTGTGTCTGTTTCCACATAGCCACTAAAGTGAATGTAGATATCATCCCTTGGTGGCTATCTGCCCCCATCAGTAGACTCATTATACAGTGAATGACCCCATTATATCACAGGGAAACTGCTATTTCCCTCGACGACCCTCAAGCTTTGATTTGAGAGATCCCATGGGACCTAATTTAATTTGATGCCCTGTATCAGACCACTCTTCAACCTGAGCTCTAGTATATACCACATTAAAAAGGCCTACACTGCATTTAGTTTGGGGTTTCGGGTTATTGATGCCAGTGTTTGATTGCTGGTGCCACTCTAGCCATCTGGACTCATAACACACTGAGCTTGCAATAATGTGACTCATTGTAACAGAGCTCTACAATTAAACTTTACATTGAATAGCATTCATCTAATTTGTTGCCTAAACAGAATTATGGCACATTGAGTCGATAGGAACCGACCACATATATTTCTCACATAGAATAATTTTGTACATACTACGTGTGTACATACTATTTCTTTTGCTGCCTTATATTGGAAGTTCATTTACAAACTTCTGTTCCTGCAAAGTTTTCTGTCATCTCTCTACTGACCTACCAATCAAAAGCCACACAAATGCCAAAAAAAGACAGAGAAAGCTAAAATATACACTGTAAAAAACGTAAAAGCGGCGATATTCCGGTAGCTGAAATTTTTTTAAAAATGTTTGGTAAAGTAAAATGTATGTTATTTTGCACCTGACTTTTACATTTCTGTAATTTGACATTTACTACATTTCAAAAATATGTAAAAATTCTGAAAAATACAATTCCTTAATTCCTAATGTTTTTTTTACAGTGCAGAATTCTCCAAGTAATATATAGCACAAGAAGATGTCTAAATTGTTCACCATCAATCCAAAATATTCTGGGATCTTACATAATAAAACATAGCACTTAACACCCCAGGCACTAAGGTTTACAACACCTGAAACTTTTCAAATCTCTTATATTCTCACTCACACCAAAAATGTGGACATTCCGAGCAAAAAATGCTGAGTGATCAGAGCAGGGATTTGCGTTGCCCTCTGCACACTCAGCTATATCAACCCGTTAGTTTCAAAGATTTACCCTGACCATTTGATTTCAATCTAACCTTTGTTATTGCATCAAAATACAGGACTTGTACTGTATAGCTGTAGAAATCCCAGCGGCAGTTTCAATGAGAGGAATTCTCAGGGCTGCTATTCAGTAACTACTCATTATTTAGATTACATCCATGAAAGATTACAATAGAGTAAACGTATTAAATGTAATTGTTGAAATAGGGTAAGCATCAATCCTATAGTCACTTGGGTGATATTTGCCCATATGTATGCCCAACATGCTCCTGCTATCTGCACACTGTAGCTCTGATAGTGACCTCATATAAGTGGCAGTTGTGGCCTAATGGTTAGAGAGTTGGACTCAAGACCAGAAGGTTGCCGGTTCGATTCCCAGGGCCGGCGAGTAACCACTGAGGTGCCCTTGAGCAAGGCACCTTACCCCTACTTGCTCCAGGGGTACGTGTGTTCACCACTTGCTGTGCGTGTGTTCACTATTCTCTGGATGGGTTAAATGCAGAGGTCACATTTCGTTGCCTTGTACATGTGAAATGACAATAAATTGAATCTAAATATTGGAATCGTCTAGTTCTGTACCAACTTATTAACACAAAAGTTTTATAGATGGAGTGTTTTATTTACATTTAAACCTTTCTAAACCATTCTAAAAACATTATAAGTGGATCACAATGAAAACTAATCTATGATATGACCTCTGTAATAGATCCACCACTATTTTTAATTGGGTCCAAAAGAGTTTGTGTTTCACTGATAAATGCAATAAAAGAAGAAATGGAACACCAAAACCAATTAAGCACAATGTTTTCCCAATATCTTCTAGATGTCCTAATTTAGGAGTCGGGCTGTTCATTTTCATCTGCTTATTAGATCCAAACAGATGTGTTTGAAGTCATTTATAAAAGAATCAATACGGCAATGAAGTTTCTCATCTAATTGCTGTCGTGCCACTAATAGCTGTAACAGCACTTTGCATTGGACCCACACTGCAGGGTTCCTGCAAGAAATGATCTTTTCTGTTTTCTTCTCTGCCAAGAAATCCAAACCCTTTGATGCCGTATCTTGGAAAATCAAAACGTTAAAAAAAATGTAATAATGTAAGGGGACATGGCTCATTTAAATGCTATTCTACTGGAAAATACTGATTATTTTTTGTTGGTACCGAATGACAAACTGTAGACCTGATGTTTCTTCAAAATCATTTTGAAAAAATTGTTGATCAAGCCATGCGGGCTCGTCTATCAATCATAAAGCCAATCCCAAGGCGCATTAGCAGCCAATCAAACATTGCCGCCGCCTCGGTTTGCCCCAGTGCACTCTGGGAGCTGGTTTTGACGGCTGACCACATTAAGATGTATGGTGGAGTCTGGCATTAGGGACCCGTCCCACATAACCAGTAGCTACATGTCACTTTTCTGCCAGAATTATTTGTAAGGTCTTTATTATAAATGTGTCTTAACTAACTAACTTAAATAATAAATGTTGCCTATTATAATTCTTTTTTGATAGAAACACAACAGTTACATGGAACTTCTTACAATTCTTTCAAAGGGGTCATATGGCAACTTTGTGTTTTTCTGTGACTTTGGTGTGTTATAAGTTGTCCATGCATGTATTAGACACGTAAAATTGCACAAACTAAAGTGTCGGAACAAAAGATGCATTCTATCTAAAAGCGAATGCTCACCCAGACCTGCCTGAAACGCCTCGTGTAACCACACCCCCACAAATCTACGTCAGTTCGTGGTATGATTTGACTAAGACTGCCCAAATGTATACGCAAGTAAGGTGTGCCATACCTGTCAGTACAATTGCTTTGGAACTTGACGTTCCAAATATGGTAAGAGGCGTTACATTTACGTCACAGGCTTGCGGTATTCGACCAATCACTATGCATTGGTTAACTGGCCAATCACAGCACACCTCGCTTTTCTGAGCGATGAGCTTTGTAAAAAATCTGCGTGTTTCAGAGAGGTGGGGCAAAGAGGAGATACAAACATGCACAGTATGTGAAAAATACAACGTTTTTTAAACTTTAAATGGTGTATACACATTGTGTTACATCTAAAACAAACAATAATATTCATTTTAGCCGTGCAATATGACTCCTTTAATTTTCGTAACTATGTCACAAGACTTCATTGAGTTAAGACGAAAAGGTAAAACTGTATGGGATGCATCGCTGCAGGATCTGTATTGGTATTCATTGAGTCTCTCCTCCTCTCTGCGTCTCCTACCATCGCATGTTGAGATATACACGCAGGAACAAATGCCTCCGCGGTAACGAGGCGTGAATCAAGGGCGCTCTGTCTTGCTTCATCCCTCTCTTTTCACCCACCTCTAGGGTCAACAGCTCACTGCTTGAACTCGTGCCACTCCAGTACCGTGGATCAAATCCACACACTCAACAGGTACAGACTCAACATCAGGCCCTTGTCAATCTGCTCTAGCAAATGCTGAAAAACAGTACACAGTGTCCATAACCTACATAAGCGCTTAGTTATTGGATTATATTAAAAACTATGAAATGGATGAGGGTCATTATGTTTCGAAGCAGCTCATGCAGAAAACAGCACCAGCCCTTTCTCAAATGTCAGCACTAGCGGTCCATCCTCGGCACTGACCCTGTGCTTACAAGCCACATGCTGTGATTTGAAGAGGATCACTGCACCGTACTCCTCCAAACTGTTTCCTGTTGTCCTGAATGTGATGCTCTCTGTCACAACAGGAGATGCCTGTCCATCTGATGTCCTTTCCCTTCCCATAGGTGTTCACAGAGAGATTACTCAACGTAAGTACTACATTTGAAGACTTTAGTTCAAAAATGAGATAACTCCGTTTTGTTTTTTCAAAAATCATGTTTTTTATAATGTTATCATGTTTTGATTGTGTTTTATTGTGTTAGTTAGCTGTATTTTTTCAGTTATTATGGCTTAAATAATAAAAAAATGTATTAATTGTAATGCACAATAAAAAAACATGATTTTGGAAAAACATTTTAAATGGAACCAAACTCTTCATTTGTTCCTTACTCAAAAAATGATTTGGTTGACATAGTTTTATGTATATGTATCATACATAGAACATCATTTATTGTTATATAGTTAATGTCTTGGTTACGGATGTAACCTCAGTTCCCTGATGGAGGGAACGAGACGTTGTGTCGAACCGACAGAATGGGGTTTGTCTTGAGAACCTATCATCTTCTGAGTATTTAGAAAAGGCCAATGAAAATTGGCGAATTAAATTTGCATGCCAGACTCCTCCCCGGATGTCCTAGTATAAGAGGGAAGCCGGCGTGCTCATTCATTCACCTTTGATCTGAGGAGCCTTAAGCATCCTCCCCCGACCGCTGGGGTGGGCGGCCAGTGTTGTGGCATGAGGGACACAACGTCTCGTTCCCTTCATCAGGGAACTGAGGTTACATCTGTAACCAAGACGTTCCCTTTCTGTCGGTCTCTCGACGTTGTGTCGAACCAACAGAATTGGGTTCCTATGTAAGACGCCACAGCACTGAGCCATGTCACAATCTCTAGCGGAGCGACGTTGACTGGCCTGGGCGAGTCAGACGTAGGCGCTAAAGCGAAATTATGACCATCCAGTGGAGAGGAAGGGGGACCCAGAGCTTTACCAAAAAGTTGGGAAGCCCCTGCCACCGGCCGTCACGGGCGGAGGCCTAGATCTCTAACGGCGAGAAGCCGCCCGGCACCGTAAGGGCCAATGGGTAAGCATTATTCCCCCCGGGGGAAGTCGCCTTCTCGCGCCCCTAGGAACCTAATGACCAGGTCGTGCCATCCCAGAGGCTACCAAGCAACTGAGTCAAGATGAGCGGCTGTAGCAGCTACATAAACTCCCAGTGTGGAGGGGGAGAGGTTACTCCCCAGTCTCTCTTGAGGAAGGGACAGTCCGTACCCGATCGAGCAACTCCGCGGGTCTTCTCGTCGAGAAGAGCACCAGGACGAGAAGAGGTGCCACTTATGGGCGTATAGCCGCCCAGTGGCCGAGGCCCTAGCCTGAGTGACGTCCCAACCAGACCGGGGGTGGGTCACTAAGGATCTCCTCGTCCCGACCAGACAAGGAGTCCAGGTTCTGCCTGGGATGCCGTAACGTGCCCCTTCCCCTGGGGAAGCAGGATCTTCGCAAGGGGGAGCGGCCAGGGGGGAGTTGTTGTCAGAGCCTTAGCTCCGAGAACCAAGTCCTGGTTAGGCCAAAGGGGCATAACTAGTACCACTTGATGCTCCTCACCCTGGCCTTGCACAGGACCTGTGCAATGAGGCTCACTGGGGGGAAGGTGTACTTCCGCTTGTCCCGCGGCCAGCTGTGTGCAAGGGCATCCGTGCCGAGGGGTGCCTCGGTCAGGGAGTACCAAAGCGGACAATGGGTGGAGTCCGGGGAGGCAAAAGGTCCACCTGTGCCTGGCCGAACTGCTCCCAAAAGAACCGGACTGCCCGGGGATGGAGTCGCCACTCTCCGCGAGGTGTCGATTGACGAGAGAGCGCATCGGCTGTCTGGTTCAGGACGCCTGGGATGTGTGTGGCTCGCAGGGAACTGATCACCTGCTGACTCCAGAGGAGGAGGCGCCGAGCGAGTCGTGTTAGCTGCCGTGAGCGAATGCCACTCTGACAATAGATATACGCCACGGCAGCTGTGCTGTCCGACCGGACCAGCACATGCTTGTCCTGCATGAGAGGTAGTAGCCTCCTCAATGCAAGTAGTACAACCAACAAGTTGATAGGCAGTTGATATGCCAACGCAGGCGGGGGCCCGTCCACCGCCCTGACACTGCGTGCCCGTTGCACACGGCACCCCAACCCTGCAGGGAGGCATCCAAAGGGGACCCCTGCAAGAAGGTCATGGGAGACCAGGGGGTTAGGGTGCGTCGGCAGAAAAGCGTGATGACCATACGCCTGCTGCCAGTGTGCCACGCTCTCCAAGGAACCTGACTCTGTAGCCAGTGTTGGAGCGGTCGCATGTGCATCGACCCGAGGGGGATCACCCCCACCGAGGATGCCATGTATCCCAGGAGCCTCTGAAATAGTTTCAGGGGGACCGCTGACTGCCTGAAAGCTTCAGGCAGTTCAACACTGACTGGGCGCACCCTGAAGACAGTCGCTCTGACATGGGGACAGAGTCGAGTTCCATACCGAGAAAGCGGATGCTCTGTACCAGGGAGAGCTTGCTCTTTTCTCAGTTGACCTGTAGTCCCAACCGATCTAGGTGCCGGAGCGCCAGGTCCCCGTGTGTACACAACAGATCTCGAGAGTGAGCCAAGATGAGCCAGTCGTCGAGAGAGTTTAGTACCCGCACACCTCCTTCCCTGAGGGGAAGGAGGGAGGTTTCCATGACCTTCGTAAAGACCCGTGGAGACAGGGACAGACCGAAGGGGAGGACCCTGTACTGATATGCCCGTCCCTCGAACACGAACCGTAGGAACGGCCGATGTCGAGGGAGGATCGAGACATGAAGTACGCGTCCTTCAGGTCGATTGCCATGAACCAGTCCTGACATCTGACGGACGTCAGGATGCGCTTCTGCATGATCATCCTGAAAGGCAGCTTGTGTAGGTGCCTGTTCAGAACACACAGACCCAAGATAGTGCGCAGCCCCCCGCCTTTCTTGGGGACAATGAAGTACAGGCTATAAAACCCATTGAACATCTCGGCTGGTGGGACGGGCTCGATCACTCCCTTCGCCAGAAGGGAGGCGACCTCGGCCCGAAGTACGGGAGCATCCTAGCCTCTGACTGAGGTGAATCGGATGCCCTGAAACTTGGGCGGCTGGATCGCGTAGCCGAGACGGATCGTCTTCCCTAGCCAGCCTGACAGTCTGGGAAGCCGAAGCCAGGCTCCCAGAAATGTGACAGGGGGACTAAAGGTTCGATCTTTTTCATCGTCCCCCTGGGGGGTGGTTCGATGGCTAGCAGTACGGATTCCTTGCCGGGGGAGGTCCCCCGAGGAGGAGATCGGCTCTGCTATTTTTCCTGCCTGGCGACTGCGCAGCTCAACGCACTGTCTGACTGAGAGTGCTGCGGGCTGGTGTTTATACTCGACATTGCGCTTCGCCGTGACGCAACGTCGAGTTGCTTTTCACCATCGTGCAGAGGGTGGGAGCGGCTGTGATAACCCAGAGAGAGAGGAAACTCTCTTCTTTGAGAGTAAGTGGGCGCCAGCAGATGGTGAGATGGGGCAGGATCACCAGGATCAGGGCGCTGTGGCTGGGGTCGGGCCCAATGGTAGCCTCGATCCCCCTGAGGTCTTCCCATGAGGGCCGCTTCTGCTGGACAAGTTGGTCTTCCAGCCTGGTCAAGCTGGTTTTAGCTGGTGGATCCCAGCCTGACCAGATAAAACCAGCTTGATCAGCTAAAACCAGAATGGGAGATATGTTTTTTTATCAGTAGGGACGTTACCAAAGAAAAAATAAATCATATGAAAAATCTGCAACCCTGTACTACCAGTAAATTGCTAAACATGAAAGATTTAAAAAACTGCACAATTTCCAAGTTAACAGTTTGCTTGTTATTGAACTGTAATCAGACAAGTAACCCAAACTAACATGAACTTCTTTTATGATTTTTGATGTTTTTGTCATTTTTCAAGCTGTGGTCCTATGAAAATGAGAAGTGTAAGTTGTAGTGTAAAGACTCTGAGAAGTTTTATTACAAAGCAGAAAGTCAAACACCTTGAGGATGAAACAACATCAGGGTGAGTAAATAATTTGAGTTTTCATCTTTCGGTATCTCTTTAGCCATCGTTAAATTGCTGTCACCTACAGCGTCGCGAGGTGTATTACATTTGATCATTCAAAAGGCATTATGAAAAGTTAGAGGATCACTGCTACTAGAAAGGTTTTGATAAAAATCCATGATTAGACCTAATATGGGAAACACTATGAAATGTGATAATTGAAAAAAAGCACTGAGCCTTTCACTGGTGACATTAAAAAAGCACAAAAACAAGCAAAAAGGGAAAATGTAGGAATTGGTTTTCATGGACAATTTCCTTGTGTAATAATGTCTTACCGAACTTTCGATTAACGCCTCAATGTTATGATCTTATTGAAGAGCGGCACAGCAGTACAAAATGTCCTTTAAATTCTCCAAAGTTAAGCCCTGCGGTCTGGCCGACTCACAGCTGTTGAAATAAACTGACACAAATGAAAAGACTAAAATATTGCATCCGCAGGGCGGCAGCTGTGACTTTGGTATCTTCCTCAAGTAGCCGAGGTTGAGCGTTCTTTTATAAAGCATACGTTCATAAAGTGTCGGCTGCTCTCTGTAGTGCAACCCGAGGGCATCAAATGATTAGATGTGAAAGCTGAAGTCTCTCTGCTCTCATAGCAGTGTGTTATAGCACCTATTAGGCAAACTCTTGCTGCAAAAAGGGAAACGTCTAGACGATGTTCTTTTCATGTAACTTTGAAGATTAATTAAGCCAAACGCAGATGTCAACTGCTCTAGCTTAGCATTGCAAAAGAAATGTCTGCTTTTGCAGTATTGTAGAGCCTGTATTGTAATGCTCTAAAAATAAATCATTGTTGACTGTTTGGCTTTTAGATTCCTTCACACATTAGGTTAAGTAAAAAAGCTACAGTGGATAATGGCTGACTGACAACTCAATAGAGACAAACATTATAATGGCTTATAAACATTCGGTTCACTCGCTGTATGATTTCTACATATGTGACTGTATTGTTATTGAACCTACAGTACAAACTCTACCGATTGAGATACAGATACAGAACATTTGAATGTATTATTAAAGGCTATTTAGTGACAATAGCGACAGATGCTATTTTCACTTAGTGTAAACAGAACCTACTACTATTTAAACTTTGTGAAAATAGCAGCATTTGTTAGCGATATGCTATTTATACTAACTGAAAATAGTTGTTATTTATTTGGATTCAGTAGTGGCAGATAACGTTACTATTTGCACTTTAGTATTGTTGCGCACGAAACATTATGCAATAATAACAGTGTAAATTCATATTTATATATGAATGTTTTATATTTATAAAAATATTAAAATGATGGCAAGTTATTGAGATATTAAAGCCCTACACCTACCCCTAACCTTGCCATTGCTATTGTACAGTACACAGTCTTCAAGTCCACATAAAATTCAGTTACAGGTATATATTTTAAGTATAAAAATGAATGCATGGAACCTAGTTAAAGTGCAAGCTTAATTTATACAGATAATCAACTAAAAAAAGGCATTCCTCAAAATATTACGTTGCTTGTGAAATTGAAGATTATTTGTGCACACGGACTGATGTAGATACTGATGTATAAGCATGAAATGAAATATCCTCGCCTCCATGAAATCCAATCACATGTGGTCACAGGAGACGCATTTGAGACTCATGTCTTTCTCAGTTACCCATTTTGATCAGACCACCTAAGAGTAGTAGTTTCCAACACACAGTATATAGAAGACATGTAGTCATGCCTGTAACCAAACGTCAGGGATATAACTATGAACTCATATGATGAAAATATCCTCCAACCCATATGAAAATATGATCAAAAGGAGCGTTCATAAAACCTACACCTCTACCGGCAGCAGGCGATGCCACAGAAACTTTCACCTTGATGTTTTGTGAGGTTTAATCTGTATGGTAATTGGAAATTAGCGTAGCTCAGTTGGTATAGCATTACGTTAGCAGTGCAAGCATAATTGGTTTGATCCCAGGGAACATACTAATAAAATGTATAGGGATTCTCCACCCAAAAATGAAAATTCTGTCACTGTTTATTCACCCCGTCTAGTTTTTCCAAACCTGTATACATTTATTTTTCTGTTGAACACAAAGAAAAGTATTTGCCAAACTTCAACTGACAATTCTGGGCTGTCTTTGACTATCACAGTAAAAAAATGATTGTCAAAGGCACCCAGAACTGTTTGGTTTCTTAAATTCTTCAAAATATCTTGTTTGTGGTTTTTTTTCTTCTACTATGGTAGTCAGTGATGTCCCAGAAATGTCAGTCACTAACATTCTTCGAAATATCTTTCTTTGTGTTAAACCAAACAAAGAAATGTATACAGGTTTGGAACAACTAGAGGGTGAGTAAATCCAGACAGAATTTTCATTCTTTGTATCCCTTTAAATGCACTTAAAGGACTGTGTAAGAAGTTCACACATTACAAAAAAATCTTACCAGCATTTTGACTGGTAGCGATGCCCAAACATCATTTTACAAGTTTATTTTTATAGTGCTTTCTACAATTTGCATTTAATCAAAGCAGCTGAACATAAAAAAAAACATGTTAAAAATAGACTATAAGATATAGCCCTGAAAAGTAATAAGAAGTAAAGATAATCAAATACATACACATGTACAGACACACACATATCTACAGTATATACAGTATACTTACATATATTGTGTGTACACACATATATAGGCATTATATACTATCAAGTACAAATCAAATGCTATTATTGCAAGTCTTACAAAAGATAGTTTATACACTTTTGTAAATCACCTTAAATGCCCTTCAAATCACAACAGACTAACAATACACTAAATAAAGGTATAGCCCTAAAAAAGTAATCGAGCAAATTAAATAAAATTAATAGGGCTGTCAAACGATTAATCACGATTAATCGCATCCAGAATAAAAATTTGGATTAACATAATGTATGTCTGTGTATTGTGCATTTTAATTTTGTATTTATAAAAACACGCATTTATTTAAGAAAAAAATTAATATGAATAAACATTTACATATAATTTAAATGATTGGCAAATATACTGTAAATAAATACATGTAAACATTTTCTTAATATATACATGTGTACATGTATGTGTTTATAAATACTAAATTAATATGCACAGTACACAGACATACATTATGTAAAAGAAAATTTTATTCTGGATGCGATTAATCGCGATTAATCGTTTTGACAGCCCTAAAAATTAAATATACCCATATACAGGCACATACATATCTACAGTACTACCAACCTGTATGTAAACTATACTGTAGGCATTCTACATTATTTACAAAAGTACAAAACAAATGCTATTAATGCAAGTATTGCAAAAGAGTTTATACAGTATACAGTAGTTTATACACGTTCTGTATATCAACAGCGGTCTCATTTGTTTTTATATTTATCTCTTCTAGTACATTTTCTGGGACAAAGTTAATATTTCAAATGTAATAAATAAATTACCTCCCCAAAGCAATGAAAAAGCAACTTGGTTACCTCATGCGTTTTCACAGCTATCAAGTGCTGAAAAACACCACGTCAATGGCATTTTTGTCCTGTGACAGCTGAGAGTGAAATAAATGTAATCAGTAGTGGCAAGGGAGTTTCTGAAGTATTGAAATCAGCCTGCTAAGAAAATAGCCGCTCTCTTTGTCCCCAAGGTTGTTGTCCTCAGCTGATAGCATCAGCATGCCGGGCCAGTCTCAAGATAGATTAATGTGTCATTGGACAGGAACAGTCTTTTATCAGAAGTCTACAATACCTGTCTGGACCAACCAAAGTATTGTCAATGAAAACCCACACTGCACACAACGGCAGCAAACCTCAAATTCACCCGATCTTTTTTTGTAGTGATGCTGAACACAAGGTGATCCCTGAGACATAATGTGCATATAAATAACTCAGCGGGACTCAGGCTACTTAAGCACCATGTTGTGAGATGGAACGAAAGCATGCAAGTATGAAGATTTCCATTGATGTTCACAATGAATAGGTCGATGCCTGGTGATGATCCCCAGTGAGATAAAGTACACAGCCTAAATGTTTGTTTTCTGCTTGTAAAATTGAATGATGTTGTATTCTAACAAGAAACCAAAGAGATTAACACCAATATACAGCCGCGGAAAAATCAAGAGACCATTTCAGAGACCGTTTTTCAGATTTTAAAATGTACTATTTATAGGTATGTGTTTAAGTAAAATGATTTTTTTTGTTTTATTCTGTTAACTATTAACAATTTCAAATAAAATATTGTTTCTATTTGCAGTCATATGCAGAGAAACATGTCCAAATAACAGAAAAGATTATCTGACCTTAAATAGTGCAATAAAAAAATAATATTATGTACATGTATTTAGGAAAAGTTCAACACTAATTTTTTTGAGATAACCTTGATTTTTATCTCAGTTTTCATGTGTCTGGTCATGCTGTCAGTCTATAAAAACATACTGCTTCATTACGTAAGATCTTTATACACCTCTGAAGACATAGTTATGTATATTATATTGCATTTCTGTCAATGGATTTCCCCCCCAAAAAACTAAACAAACACACTGGACCTTTAACTAAAACAAATTATTTTAAAACTATCATTGACTTTCAAAATGCTCAATGCTCAAAATTCCACACCGGCATGGACTCTACATAACTTAGTTACGCTAGTCAACAATAAGTTTGTGGTAATTTACTTAAGTTTTGCAGACAGTTTTGCTGTGAAAAAAAACTGTTTTTAAAAATTTGACAAAAAAAAATTTAAGTAAATTTGCAACTGTTAAAAAACGTTAAAAAATTAAGCAAATTAACGCATAAAATTAAGTAAATCTTACTAGTTGGGTTTTTTCAGTGCAGGACATCTTTTAAAATTACTCAAATTGTGTCTGACTGAAGAAAGTCATAGACCTAGGTTGGCATGGGGTCCATAATGAAACAAGTGGGCCGAAGTATTTAATGAGTTGAGGATCATGCTCAATGAAGTGATGTTTTGGCAACAGCCTCTCTTCTGGAAAAACTTCAATAAGTCTATGCCGACGCACAGAGATTTTGGACTCAAGAAAACCAATGCTCTCATGTGTAAACACAGGTGACATAGCAAGCTCAACAACTTTAATCGGCATTAGTAACTGCCACACTTCTTCATCTTCAGGTACTTTGTCATCAACCATAAGCGAAATTAAAAGCAACAAGCACCAATTTTCATGTGCATTGCCACCAAGGCAAAGTTTGGTGCAACAACTTGAGGGCAGTTATTTTGTCATTCCAAAGGGAATTCTTGGATCCATTTGTAAAGCAAGCAGCAAGAAAAAAATACTTATTTTCTTATCAACAAGTCCAAACATAAAGCAATTTCTACAGCTTCTAAAGATCAGTAAGAAACTTTCATTAGTTCTACAATGTTTTTTTTTGTTATAAACACTTGAGAAATCAGTGTAAATGTAACAAACTTTAGATTGTAGTCCAGGCCAGTTCTAAACATTTGGAGGCCCTAGACAAAATTTATTTTGGAGGCCCCTCATAGCACTCCCATCCCCTCCACCATTTAGAATAAATAAAGTATTTTTTACACTGTAAAAATGTAACAATTTTAACAAGTTAATGATATTATTAAAAAGTCTGTTTTGATTTGAAATTGTTTAAAAATATTAATTTTAGGGCAGCCGGGATTTACATTTTTTTTTGTTATTTTTTGCAACAATTTTACAATAACACAAGCTGTAGCCCCACTTGAAATTAATAGATGCTTGGACCCGGAAACGGTATTCCTTACGTCATCACTTAACAACCGAATCTGTGGCGCCGACCCTGATTGTAGTACTAACTTATCTTAATCAATACATGCACAACTTAAATACAGCTTAAATTTTTACTCAACACTTTCAAGTTCCCACTTCAACTTTTTTGTAGAAAAACTATTTATTTTTGAGTAAAGTTCGGGAGGCGCATTTTCATTTTAATGAAAGTGAGTGGGCATGTTCCCTGCATCCCCCATGTATTCTGCACATGTGCTTAGTTTATATGTTGAATAGGGACTTCAACACACCAGCATCTTTTGCAAAACATACTGGTCACGATGCTAAATCCAGAATTTTGTCTTAACTGTAACAGCTATCAAAGACACATGGAAGTTCAGAGTCAATATACTTTTTGCTAACAAGACAGACAGGTGGTCTAGAGGCAATAGAATATTTTTTACATCAGCCCCCGACATGTTCAAGCGGTGCATAACACTTAGCTCACATTGTGTTTTGCTGTCTGTACATGGGCTTGTTTAATATATATATACAGTATATATATATATACGGAGGTTACATTAAAAAAATCTTGGCAGACTTTTTTGTGGATTCAGCCAACATGGCATTGACAATTAACTATCCATTTTCAAAATGAATATTTTTATTCTCTTTATTAAAGGTCACAAGTCCAAAAATGCCTTTTTACTAACACATACAGTTTAATACTCTAAAAAGTATATCACTACAAAGTTTACCAAAGAATACAGCTGTTTAAACCACAAATTAATCATTTGTATACTTCGGTAGTGTAAACTGTATTGTTTTTCAATCAGAAGTGTGGGTGGAGGAGGAATAGTACACAAGTATGTAATATGAATACCCTGGTGTGTGTGGTCTCCAGCTGTCTTTGGGGGGGAGATCGGTTAGTCTCCTGATCAGCACGCTGATATCTCCACTTTGAGACTTAACCTGGAAGCACAACAAATCAATGGACTTCCTTCGCTGACCAAGTTCATTCTACAGTATATGGAGTACTGTTCATGTAGACAGTACATACTGTAAAGGCTTCTGAATGGTGTGCTACACTGTGTTCCAGTAAAATCAAGGGTTTAACGCCAAATGGCCATAAGTGCCATGTCGGTTGAATATGAGTATTATATATCAAATAAAAGCTCTCTGTGAGACATTTTCCAAGTCAAAAAGAGACTGAAATGATTTGACTTACAGTACATTAACAAATAAGACAAAAACGCTAACGGTAAATGGTGCCAAAACGATGTAAGTAAAAAGATGTAAGTGCACTTTTTTTAAGTGCACTTTAAAAGCATCAAACAATTCAGCTCGCCTGACATTTGTCCCAGACATTAGAGAAGCTAAAGATGCAGTAGGTTCCAGAGTAAGTTAACACGATGAAAAACGTAAAACTGTTTCCTTTGTGTTTTTGAAACGTACACATTACAGCGTTATCAAAACGATCTGCATTTACACAGATCTGGACAAAAAACGCTTTATCATGCATGCCAGGCCAGTGGATGGCGCTGTAGCGCTATAAAGAAACACTACTACTACGTGCCTGCGCACATACCGTTTTAAGGTAAAAGAGCCTTTGTCGGTGTATATGTATGTTTATAGTTTGTGTATATAAATACTATGTCTCCGCTAGTCGTAGTGGTGCAGTAAATCAAGTTTTTGCTGGAGAAATGATAATAATTATGTCACGCAGTACAAACATGCAGCATGGAGGCCGCCATTATTGTTTGGGGAATACTCGAGTTTAAAACTTGCACTTTGAGACCCATTTTCAGTCCTCAAAATCGCCGTTGTTGTGTAAATGAACAGCCAAAACGTATAAAATATTTTCAGATTTTAGTTGAAAACGGTCTCGTGTTAACGGCCTCTAAAACCACTTGTGAAAATGCTTTTATTTTACTGTAAATAAAAAATAACATGATTTTCACCAAATTGTAGTATTTCTTTTTAATTGCAGTATGTACTCAAAAGCTGGCAAAGACGTAACAAGTTCACAAAACCATATAATCCATCTCAGCAAAATTTGAGATTGTTCCATATCCGTCTTGTGTCCATCAACATAACTTTTCCTTTTTTATGTCATAACATTTTCCAAGTCCCAAAACATTTGCCAACATTACATTGTACAACAATTTATGTCAAATCAGGTTTAGAAACCCAGTGTGCTCTTAGATTGTAACCAACATTAATTTATAGCTTGTCATAATGTACATATATGTCCGATTAAATGGCCGTAATGAACTAATTTAAGATATAGCAGTCTGTGCTTCCATTGGTTTAAAAGACATTTTGAGGTGGAAAAATGTCAAACCTCAGGAACTCAAACCTAATTTTAAAAATTAAAAATGCTTGTCCTCCTGAAAATCAAATAAATCATAAATAATGTTGAGTTGCGCTTTTTGTTATGTTCTTTTATGTAGTACTCTATTTCTTTTGAATTAAAATGTTTTAAATATTTATTCTTTTAAATTAGTCAAGATAAGTAAATTAGCCCAGTATCAGAATACGACAAGAAAAAGGGTGGACATGGTAGGTGTCCTGCTGGAGGAATCTGATCTTTACAACAGCTTTACAGCGGTTAGACGTGAAGTGCTAAAGACAGGTCAATGTCTGATGTGATACATGTTCTTGGCCTTCTGTGTGAGGTGAAATGGTGACAGGGATGAACGACAGCTTTACTTTTGATCAGTTCAGAAGATAATGTACATCTGTGCAGGGATGCTCAACAGTCATGCTGGTTACTTGGTGGCCAAAGGAGAAAGAGAATTAACCAAGTATCATCTGGGTAAGAATGACAGCCAAAGTCCTGAAAGGTGATGACTTTGCAAGGTGATTTGAAGTAGGAGAATAAATGTGATCCTGGTTGAAATCCTTGGAGGATCTAGTGAACATAAAGCAGCACCTTCCCATGATATCTGATAGATTCCGCTCTGGGGGTAGGATGTGAAACATGAGAGTGGAAAGCCTGCATGCTCAGTTTACTGAGGCTGGAAAGGAGGATTTGGTGGTTCAGTGTCGAATGATGCAAAGAGGTTTAGCAGAATCCGGACAGATGAAAGGTTGGCTGATGTTCCTCTGTTCGGTTTTAGTGGTTACTAATATTAGGTCAGTTTCTGTGGCATCAATGAGATTGTTCTTGTAGATGTACTCTGAGATCTGGTTTACTGTACAGCATGCTTAATGACTTGCTGAGGAAGGAAAGGAATGAGGACAGGTTTTTTTTTGTAATGATGGCCACTTTATAATTAGAAGGGCATGACTAGACGTTAAGGAGGCAATAGAGCGGAAGTGAAGGGAGGGGTACACTGAAAAAAATCCTGTAAAAAAACATAATTTTCCGGCAGCTGGGTGGGACCGTAAAATACTGTAAAATTACAAAAAAGTTGTGGCCTAAGGTAAGAGAGTCTAACTCGTAACCAGAAGGTCACCGATTCAATTCTCAGGGCCAGCAGGTAGCGACTGACGTGCCCTTGAGCAAGGCACCTATAACTCCCGTTTGCGCCCAGGCACTGCAGTGATAGCTGCCCACTGCTCCTGGTGTGTGTGTTCACTACTCACTGGATGGGTTAAATGCAGAGGTCACATTTTGGTTATGGGTCAACATAACTGACAAATAGGTCACTTCCACTTTTCACTTCATTATATAGTAAATATTAACTAGTAAATAGTAATTTTTTACATTATACGTGAAAATCTGTAGGCTAAATCTGCAACACCATGTTGCTGGAGTTTGTTACTATTTTACGAGGTGGCTAATGTCATGGCTCTGCTTCCTTAGTCATGTTTTTCTTGGTCCTGTAGCAGAGCCATGGCAAAGTCTTTGGTTATGTGTGGAGAGAAACATATTATTGTCCGTTTGACAATAATATACGTTTTCTCCAGTGTCTTGTCATTGGCCCCATTCCTCTCGTTTCCTCGTTATCTTTCCCTTTGTGTTTAATGTCCCACACCTGCCCCATGTCGTTATCCCTCGTTTATCCCTCGTTTGTTTTCCCTTTAAATACCCTCTTGTTTCTTTGTCTTGTGCTCGTGGATTGTATTGTGTTCATGTGGATGTTCGTGTACCTGTGATGTCGTGGTGTATTCCAAGCTTGTTCAAATGTTCCTTGTTCCCACCGTGAGTCATTGTTGGTCTTGTTTATGTTAGTTTAAGTCAAGTGTTTTTTAGTCTAGTTAGTAGTCCTTGGTTCCTGTGTTTTCCTTTTATTATTTATTCCCATTGTCTTTGTCAGTGTTTTTCCCCATCGAGGGAGTTTTTGTTTTGTGTTTGTTTAAAATAAAGTACCCCTGTTAACCCCTTACCTGCCGTTGCCTGCACTTGGGTTCTTCTTCCTCAGATTTGTGACAGAATCCACGAGCCACTACTGAGCCCAGCAGGCAGCTCTGTGGACATGGGGAGCCGGGCTAGGGAGACCCACCGCCTCCTTTCCCTCCGCCAAGGAGACACTAACATCTGGGTGTTTGCCAATCAGTTCCTGGATGTAGCAGAGCGAGGCTGCTTTGGGGAGGAGGAGCTCAAGGTGATGTTCAATGGCTGTCTTGCGGAACCACTCTACCGGTCGGAGATGCGGATGCTGAGACCCCTGGGTTTTGGAAATCTCGTATGTTACGCTAACAATCGGGATCCGCCAGGGGCCTCAGCACGTCTTGCCTCTCCGACCCGCCTGGAGGTGATTCCGGAGGAACGTGTCCTTAACATTGACACCATTACCTTGGGTCCCTCCGATCCATCTGCCTCGGGGCACTCTGCTGCACCACCCAGCGACACCCGTGGCCGGCGGAGACGAAGGGAGTCGTGGGACTCCCCGTCCGACTCCTCCGGTGCGGAGTATCTCGGGCCTTCCACCGCTTCCCTGCAACCGGCAACATGTCCTGTGGGCCGGTCCAGGAAGAAGAAGCCGAGGAGGGGAAGCAGATGCTGGTGCAGCCGGCGTCCAGCCTGGTGTCCAGTCATGTATCCAGGCCGTTGTCCAGTCCTGTGTCCAGTCCGGTGATCCAGCCGGCGTCCAGTCCGGTGATCCAGCCGGCGTCCAGCCGGCCTTCCAGCCGGCCATCCAGCCGGTCATCCAGCCGGCGTCCCAGCCGGCCATCCAGCCGGCCTTCCAGCCGGCGTCAAGCCCTGTCCAGCCGGCCTTCCAGCGGGTGTCAAGCCCTGTCCAGCCGGCCTTCCAGCCGGTCCCTGGGAGACTCCCAGGGTCAAAGACTGTTCCCCCCGGGACTCCTCCTAAGTCCCCCAGGACTCAGCGCCCTCGAGCGCAGCCGGGGACTGGGACTGTTCCCCCCAACCCTTTTGGTTTTCCCCCCGTGAACTCTTGTTTTGCCCCACCCCCCCTCCCATGTTTGTTGTTCTTGTTATCCCACCCCAATCCTGTAGTCTTGTTGTCCTGTCTACCCCTTGTCATGTTCACCATGTTTGTCTGGTTTTTGTCTTTGTCTCGGTCTGCCTTGTCTTGTCCGTCTACCCCTTGGTGAGCACCTGGAGGTGCTCATTAAAGGGGGGGCTTCTGTCATGGCTCTGCTTCCTTAGTCATGTTTTTCTTGGTCCTGTAGCAGAGCCATGGCAAAGTCTTTGGTTATGTGTGGAGAGAAACATATTATTGTCCGTTTGACAATAATATACGTTTTCTCCAGTGTCTTGTCATTGGCCCCATTCCTCTCGTTTCCTCGTTATCTTTCCCTTTGTGTTTAATGTCCCACACCTGCCCCATGTCGTTATCCCTCGTTTATCCCTCGTTTGTTTTCCCTTTAAATACCCTCTTGTTTCTTTGTCTTGTGCTCGTGGATTGTATTGTGTTCATGTGGATGTTCGTGTACCTGTGATGTCGTGGTGTATTCCAAGCTTGTCCAAATGTTAATACGTATATAATAACAGGCTAATACGTATGAATTTGCATGTTCTTGGTTGTATATTTTAGTACGCTTTGCTTTTGCGCCAGTGATGTTAGATTTAGGGGTGGGGTTAGGGGAGGGGCTTCATTATTGTTTTTTCTAATAGTTGTATGTTTTTGTACGATTCACATCTTACAAATTCATACAAATTAGCCACCTTGTAAATACTTCAGAAAAGATCAGGCTAACTGTAAATGCCACATACGACTTTTCCAGACCAACACTCTCTACAATTCGTAATTATTTTACAAGGTTGCTAAACTGTATGTTTTCGCACGATCTCATTTGTACGTTTTAGTAGGATCTACCTTCGGACCAGTGATGGTTAGGTTTATGGGTGGGGCATAAGCATTTCTTTTTTCCTACTTATTGTACATTATGTATAATTCAAATTAGCCACATAGCATAAACGGCTACACAATTTCAAGAGAACAGGCTCATGGATCGGTCCACATTTCAGTTGTTGTTGTTGTCACTCACAGTAACAAACAATGAGTATTTCAAGATGCCACTACAATGCGTAGCCTCTGGTTGTAAAAACTCCTGTGATCTTGAAATTCCTGAAGAAACTATAATGTAGATTCTCAACCTAACATTTAAACAGTACTGAATTTCACAACTAACATACTACTATGTCATGGTTTGACCTCACCTGTGACCCTGCCTCTCCACAACATGACAGGACTGCTTCTCCACAACATGACAGGACTGCTTCTGTCACCTGACCTGACAAAATAACGCATTAATGCATTCCATATGAAAACATTTATGGCTTAGACATTGATTTATTACTATAATTCTTACAAATGCCATAAACATAAGCATTTAGAAACAAGTTTAAGTAGCTTACTTTGGTTTGTTGTACATTTATATCATGTTCATGCCCAAAACACCATCATACAGCAGAACTAATCACTAACAGTGAGACAGAAACATAATTTGGATTATAATGTTGTGATATTCAACTAACGTTATATGTAACGTAAGTTACCCTCATAGACTAAACAAGTACAGGCAACTCATCCGGTTAATATGGGATTGGCACGCATTGGGAAAAACATTGTTCCTGAATCAATGTGACGCTACTTGTCCCGTATTTTTGTCAATAAACTGTTGGTAAGAATGTTCTTACCAGTAGCCTGCATAATCATGTTCATCGCGTCTTGTTGACACAGACACATGGTGCTTCTGTCAGGATTGGTGAGGCAGAACCCAGGCGCAGGCAGTGAAACGGTTAACAAAACTTTATTAACAAAACAAAAACCCACAATGGGGAAAAGACAATAAACAAAACAAGAACAGAAACAAAAGACTTCCCACGAGGGGGCAAAAAACAAGGGAAACAGAATAACTAAACTCACACTGAAAAGAACTAAAGGTATTCCAAATGGTAAAGTACATGGTAGACAAGGCAAACAGAGCAAACACGCAAGTAGAACAAAACGAATCAGCACAGGAGAGAAAACACAAGGGCACTATATATAGGGGAACTAACAAAGGATAATGAACAATGGACAGGTGTCGGGAATGAAACACTAATGGAAAGCTAAATGAGCACAGGCTATGCTGGAACCAACACTAACATGCCTCTCCCCACACAAAACATGAGGCTCTGCCATGATTCTGCCACAAGATCAAGAAAGACATGACATGATGAGGCAGAATCACGACTTCTCAATATGCCTCCACGTTTCCTCGCTGCTCTGTCCTCCATCCTATGACCCAGAAACTGATCGAGCTCAGCCATCTTTAAGGACATCTCAATTGTCTAATTGCACCGGGAGGAGGCGAGGATCGAGGAGAAAGGAGGCTTTCTGAGGAGTCATGAGTGAGAATACAGGTGTTTACTTTGCTGAAGTGTTTTATTGACTAAACCTGACGCGCGTATGAATTCTCCTCCCCCGCACATCCTCACATCTTTAGATCATATTTAAACCCATAAATGTGATAATTACGCATTATTTAATTGTAAATGTTGACCTATTTCAGAGCGTATAGAAAATATACATAGAGTAAATTTATTAATATAGTTAATATGTATGCATAACATATACCTCTGACCACTATGACACCATTATGACATCTTCCTAAGGTATGTATTAAACTTAATTTTTTTATATTTTCAATGTGCAATGTGTACAGTCATCATTAACTGACGATGCTTTGAAGTGACGCTAAAGAGACAGAGGATATGCCATTTCACCTGTTTTAATTACTCGCGTCTTTTCCTTGCTCCCTTCCCTCACCTCCTGAAGGGGTGGAGCTAAGATGCGAGGAAAGGAAGCGAGGAAAGAAAATGAGGATGCACAATTAAAGGGAAACTCCGCCCCAAAGTAAAAATTCTACCATTAAATACTCACCCTCAAGTAGTTTAACATCCCTAGAACCGTTTTTCCCCAGAACGCAAATTTAGGTAGCTTTGGAAGTTTTGGAAGCCTTCTGACTCCTCCATAGATTGCAACATAACCAAACACACGAGCCACATGACAGTGCATCCAGAGTCAGCATCGCTCGATGCATACGCGTTCTGACCACACAGGCTCTAGTTGTGTGGCTCTTGGGAACGCACGTTGGAAACTAATGCTGTGTCTGAAACCACTCCCTCGCTCACTCCTTCACTATTCCCTATATAGCGAATGACATTTGAGTCCACTATATGGGGAAGAATTGAATGAAAATAAGTGAATGATTTCGGACACTGATGTAATATAACTTGCGTCTGACAGTACTGTCGTGGACATTCGACATAACTGTTATATTACACCTGTGTGGCTTCATGGATTGCTTAATAGAGTGGTAAAGTTCTATATTTTGCTAAAAAAAAAATCACCTTATTTGTCACGTTTTTGTATTAGTTTTTAATAAAGAGAACAAAACAACTGTTTGCCAAGTTTATTTACTTTAACATTTATTACGTTTAATACAATTATTTAATATATTTCAAATAAAGCACCACTGTCTATAACTCAAAACTCGTGCATTCGAATGTACACTCAAATCAAAGTGCATTGTGGGTAAAAAGAGTGAACGAATGTAGGGAATGAAGTAGTTCACTCAAGTTTCAGACACCCCATAGAAAATGGCGGACACCCAATATAGTGCACTATATAGGAGATAGGGAGCGGTTTCAGACACAGCCAATGGCTGAATCCGAAATGGCATACTCGATGAGTAGGTACTCAATTTCAGTAAGTACTTACTTAACGAGGGCTAAATGGGTTTGTACTGTTTTGCCTGGGTGTAGTATGAATGCGATCCGGCGGTCGTACGCCATATTGACGTGATCATGTGATGTAATTCTTTTTCTGTTCCTTTTCAATGGCGGGTGGCAACTTACGTTTGAGGTGTAACAGTACATATACGGCAATTTTGAAGGCCTGTATTTGGAAAAATCCACTATAAACAGTCCTGATATTGTATGAGTGACACACTGAGGTGGGCTACTCTCATTATAATGTGGAATGAGTCTGTGGAAGTTTTCTTTTAATATTTTTCTGAAATTATAGAAATAATAGTACCTGTAGGCCATTTTGGAGGGCTTTACTTTAAAAAATCCACAATAAAAAACTTAAAGCCTTCAATTCTCATGCAATTGAGGTTATAGTTTTATAATACCATATTTATTGTTTTATGCATGTATTTAAATGTATTTGCATTTTTTATTTATTCACTATTGACAGAATGATAGCGAAACCGTGTTCGCCATAGATCGCTTTCATTTTGAAATCCAAAAGTACGCTTTTACCGTAATGTGCAGTATATCCGCGCATAACAAAACAGCGTGGGGGTTAAGGGCTCAGCATAGTCCAGGCGAATTGCACTTTCGTTCTGCGTTTTGGAGTAAAACGAAGCTCGAAAACATTGAGAGACGGTATAGTGTTTTCGAACAATCCAACACCCCTTTGTTTCTTGAGGTGGGGTTTACATGACGTATGCAAATAGCCTCTGCGCACATGGCCACACAAACAAAACACCCACCTATTACATAATGGCCATGGAACAATGGTGGCTCGAGGGTGTTTACCGGCCAACACGATGAGGTGTGGTAGTGTGTGCTGCTTGCATTTGCCAGTGAGTTACAGTATGCAAGAAAATGTCTTAATATGGTTGCTGCTGGTCCAGGAAAGCATTGTTGCTATCATGTGGTGTAAATCCTGTATGGTGAGGATGTGAGGATGAGGATGTTTTGATATTGTCTTTCTAGGTTGTGATCATAGTTTGTAACTTGTCATGTAATCCTGTATAAAATAGAGGTGTTTCCTACACATAGTATACCCTATATTTCAAAACTGTATTGTGCGCATGTGTGTGTATGGGGGGTCCGCAAGACACTTGTGCCCAGGGGCCTTTGAATTCTTAATCCGGGCCTGGTAGAGAGATTAGTAAATTATTTATATTTCAAAGTGTTTTTTATTGGAGTGGATTTTCAAAGGAGGAAAGGATGCATTGAGGTTCACAATCTTGTTTTGAAGAAAGTGCAAAAGTCATTAGGAAAGGAAGACAAGATAAAACAGTTTCCTGCTGTCTAAGGCAGGAGCATCACACTTACTTTGACAGTAGCTTTTGCTGAGAATGATGCAAGTAGTGATGCGTTTGAGTCAAAGTGATCTTGATTTCTTCAGTCTCCACATTTACAGCTGATCTGAGTTCCTGTATGTGCCATCTGAGAACATCTACTAGTCGAAGAGATGGAGGCGAAGAACAGATCTGCCTGATAGTAGGACAAAGAAGACAATAGATCTGGTGGAGAAATGGATTTGGAGGAAGTAAGAACCTAAAAATGGTAGGACAAGGCAGAAATGAAGGTGGTTAAATAAAGAAGTGGTCAGAAATGTTTAGTGGTGTGCTATGAAGTTTGTCATTAATCTTGCCTGGGTAAAACACAGGTGTCATAGAAACATATGAGGAGAGAAGGAGGAGGAAAATGTTGTGGAGACCCCTGGAGTTTCTAAATACAGAGATTTAGGTCTCCAGAAGGAGGGTGATGTAATCTGTGAGATGGCTTAGAAAGAGTTGTCTGAAGGACAGTGGATAACTATATTGAGTTTAATTAGAAAGTTAATGGATCCTGCATTGTATTCAAAAGAGATTATGTAGCTAGGAATTAAAGAGTGCTGGCCAAGTCTGGATATTTGCATTTATACGCTCCATGAAATCAAAAATGACAATTCTTATTTTTTATGAAATTGTATTGTTTATTATAAACATTTTATCTTTGCAGGTCATTCTGTGTTTACAATTTATGTCCCCTCATAATCTTTAAAGTGGCCGTACCTCAGACAGTTTCTGCATATCTCATGGTAATCTTGAGTATTTACAGAATAGTATCGCACCCTTCAAATATCCGTAGAGAATTTAGTTTGATCACATTTATAAAAGACAGATACAGCTGTACGATTATTTCCGAAAACATACGAAGCGTGTGGGGGGGAGGCAGAACTAAAGCACGTGCGCACCCATTGCCAACAAAACACAGACATCATTTTCACTTACAGCGTGCGGTTCATGTCTGAGAAGACAACACGTTTGAGAAGCATGAGAAGACAACACGTTTAACATGGTAAATAAGTCAGAATATAAAATAGTTGCACGGCCGCTTTAACAAAAATCTGAAAAAGCACCTCCGCTCTCTAGTGGCTATCCATCTCTGATGAGGTCAGTTAGACATCTTGGGCAGAGCAGAGCCTTTAAGAGAGAGAGTCGGGTCAACTCCGTTTTATTCACAGCAATGGCGGTTCATGGAGCCTCTTAATAGTTCTCTGAATTTACTAGTAACGCATGGAGCTGCGGCTAAACAGATGAATTGAGGTAAACTTTTAACACATTTAAAGACATGATTCTTTGAGTTTGAATGAATAAAAAATTAAAGTTGAGTTAACACATGCAGTTTCTACCAATTTCATGTTAATCTTTAGTACCTATACAGTAGTATTGCATACTTCGAGGAGTATTTAGTTTGATCAAATTGATAGAGATACAGCTGTACAATTATTACCGGAAAAAGGAGGCGTGCAGGGGGGGGTGGCGTAACTACAGCACGAGCACACAACACATTGTCGCATTATCCCTTCTTGTAGTTTACATTATGCACGTACGCGCCGATTGCCAACAAAACACAGACATATGACTTAGTTTGACTTACCGCGTGCAGTTCATGTCCAGCATCTTTTAGCACTGGGACCGCTTCATCTATCAATTTCAAACGATCTCCAAATCTAGCGTTATATCCACCGTTTATAGAACATTCATCACAGAAATGCAGTGAGCAATCAAACACAGCTAAACTTCCGTCAGCCGAGTGAAGCGGCATTGATGGGCGTGCTCTTTCTCACGCTGGCTAGTTGATGCGTGGGCGTGCTCTTTCTCTCACGGTCGTGCGTGGGCTTGCTCTTTCACTCGCTGGATGAGGCATGGATGTGCTTTACCGGGAGAATTGTCCAATAAGGGACTAAGAACCCTTGTTACGAAACGGGAATCCATGTTCGAAAAAAACCTTTTTTGACAAGTTGACCATGTTAACAGTGTAAAGTCAGAATGCATGAAATAGCTTGTTACCCCACCTTTAAAGAAATAAAGAATTAAAAGAAAAAACATAACTTCCTGGAACTGTGAAGGCTCCATGAATCCTGAGATACTCGAAAAATTTGAACTGATCGCTACTCTCTCTCAACGGCTCTGGGGCAGAGCATGTTAACTCCTCATCTCCAACTGTCAGTCAGCTGTGAGTTCTATTTCACAATGAAACGCCTGCTTTTCTATATCAAATCAATTTGCAGTGGAAAAGCAGAAGCCACGCCCACTATTTTCTCATTCGATATTCTGTTTCATTCGGAAATGTGAAAATGGAAGTGTAGTGTATTTTGGGGAAACTATGAGTTTAAACACAGTAAGCCTTATGGGCTGATTTCCGCAGATATCAGGTGATCTTGGTAGAAGAAGGCCGTAGCGCTTAGCTGATGACTCTCACAGTGTGATGCGGATTTTTGACGCAGGAGAGTTTTACGTTGAAGTCTTCTTCCCTTTCAGCCTGTTCAGTCCTCTCATGTAGGCTCGGATGCTGGCTGTAGCAGAGGTGTTGTAGCTGCTGTAATCCTCTTTGACAGTTTCTGACTGCTGGCATAGGATGCTGTGGTCCTCTAGGCTGGAGGTGATCCTAAGCAGGTGATCTGTCTTGTGTGGTCACACTGGGCAGTGTTCCTGCCTGAAAGTCAATGTTTTACAGGTAGGAGTTTGTTGTGGCCACCTGCAGTATTAAGAGTGACAGCGTTAAGTGGTGACAGCTGTCATGTTTCTGGCCAGCTTGCTGGGGTCTGTGGGGACACGCAGGGTGTGTGTCTGCAGGTTCTTCTGGATGACTCCTCCTGTAGCTCCTGGTCCTCTTCATCCGCTGTCATTTGCAGGCCCAACTGGTCTGGCAGGTGACAGGACTGGATGGTCTGGACATGCTGGCGCACTGGGGGCAAGGGAGAAGAGCACAAAGGGGCCAATGCAAGTCCCTACAAGCTTAAGTGAGCTCTATAACACTTATATGTCATGTGTTGTGCGGCTAACTGAGGTGAACAGTCAGTGGCGCAACTTAAACACCTATTTATCCTGGCAGTGAATTGGCGGGGTGGATAGTAGGTGTGTGTGTGGGTATGTGGGTACAGGGAAAGAGTCTGAGCAAATGTGTCGATGGGTTGAAACTTAGGGGGTCATTCTACTGACTGGGGTAGTTTACTTCATCAACACATTACTGAGAATTCCCTGATGGCTCATGCAGATTCAGTCTTCTAGAAAACTAAAGGTAAAACAGGACAGGATTAAAAACAAAAATAAAAAGATAGAAGAGGGAACAGAGAGGGTTGCCTTACTTGGCTCAGCTGGTTAGCAACACTAGAGTTATGACGGGGCCTGCAGCTAGGGGGAGCTATGGTGTCATATAGGCTAGGGAGGCAATTAAGCTCAAAACAACAGGGACAAAATAAACAGTTTAACGGGGTGGAAGGGAGAGTTACCACTTCTCTTTCCGCCTATAGCAACTCAGTAGGGGCTGTACCTTATGTGCTACCTATAGGGAAACACCAAGGCTGAACAGGGCTAGGGTTAATGGCATAGCTGGAAATAACCCAGAAGAGCAAAATAAAGGTCAAAACTTTACACTTTGCGAGCCCAGTAAATTAATTAAAATCAAATTTTATTAATTATGTTCCTAGGTAGGGAGCAGTATAGGGAATAATGAGAAATGAAACATAAACGAAACATACAATATTGAAATAACTGAAAACAAAATTAAAACCACGTAAACCCGAAAACTAATTATTCTTATAATAATAATTAATTAAACTGAAAATAAAAATCAAAAGCAAATGAACAAAATAACAGAAAAATTAAAACAACAAAAACGGAAATGAGAGAAGTTAAAGAGGGAAAAGACTGACTGAGAGGACCCACAAGGTGGCGTGGTCGAGCCACGCCAAAGGGAAGTCAGGGAGGAAGGGGTGGAGTTAGGAAAGTGTTAGCCACTTACGACACACTGCCCTCTGGTGTTAGTGAGATGTAACACCCTACCCTAGACATCAACGTGATTACGTCTTACGTCTAACTCTCGTTTCAACAAAGACTTCAACAATCACTTTAAACATTCCAGAGGCAATTGCTGTTGACAAGAATTTACATCAAAAATAACGTAAAACACAGATTAAATAATGAAATTCAAACTGGGTCTACAAGAAAATGCTGTTGCAGCATTTGACGTCAAATTGATATAAATTCAAATCCAATCGCCCGCTGGGGGAAGTGACGATTGATCTCGGCGGATCCGAGTTCCGTGTCAGTTCGCTATATGACCTGACGCACGGCAGGATTTCTACGCTGCCCAAACACTGAGTTAAAACACACAGTAACAAACAAAACAAACAAAAACAATGGGATTTCTTCGCCGTCGTACAATTAACTTGATCAAGATTTTTATCACACTCCCCTTTAAACGGTCGTCATCTACTGTTTAACTATACAATATACAGTAAAATACATATACAGTAAAACAGTATCCTTCCACCTCGTCTACTCAAAAAGAGGAAACAAGAAAGCACGCATTAGTTAGCTAGTCTAATGGTTAAACTTCGGGGAGCGGTGTGTCTTAGTTGAACACATTGGAACACGCAATGCATCTAAGTTACACATAATTCGGCCGTACACGAATTAGGCAAGAAATTCGCTCTACTATTTCCTTCGCGCTAACAAGAGGATTTCTTCGCTCAGATTAGGGCGGTCAAACGATATCGGGACTCTCTATAAAAGATTTCTTCGTTTTATAGGGTCACATTAAATTGCAGTTAACTTAACCATTATTAACAGTACCTTGGGCTTTTCCTAAATAGATCACAGAGGCTTGTTTCGGCGCAGTAACTTAAGGGAGCGAGTCTCGCTCTACCTTCTTCGCGCTAAAAGAGGATTTCTTCGCTCAATTTAGGGCAGTTAAATAATAGCATAGTGCATTATAAAGAGATTTCTTCGTCTTTATATTGTCACTATCTCTATGACAGAGGCTGAGGTTTTCTCTGCGAGAAGCTCAAGAGTCTGCCAAGGATAGGTGGGTGGGTCCACACCTTCATTCATACATAAAGTGACATTTAAGAGAGTATTCGGTTTCGATAACACCCATAGAAACACACATGAATAGTCACTGAGTTCTGCTCACAAAACAAGGTTTAAAACTGCTGCATTCTCTACCAATATATGTAGTGTATTTCGGGGAAACTATGAGTTTAAACACAGTAACCTACAAATAATTAATGGTGATTAACCATTAATTATTTTATACACTTTACCTGATGCAGCAGAGCTAATAACAGCGACAAACTAAATACACTCGTCCACCGAGTGATCAGCAGATCGTATATCAACTCTAAGAAATATTACTCCCCTGGCCTGGAAAAACAATATTCTTACTGTAGTACAGTACCACTTCAGAAATCTTAACGAAATCAAGCAGTTTAAGTGACGTTGATATGTGATAAATAAACACAGAAACAATTCGAGCGTGGATACACATGCGGTTTATTTATCTACACTACGGGGGAAATAAAAACTAGCTAACACAAACCAAACATTAACAAACAAACATAAAAACGTAAAACAGTAGAGAATGAAAGAAATAGATAAAGCAAAGAAAATGGCAGTATTAAATCAGCTATTCACATCTGCACGAACCATCAAGGACAAATCATTTTATTTAAAAGGGGCAAAGCTTATACGCAACTGGTTAGCAATAGTTCAGATACTTGCATTGGCTTCTTTCTTTCTCGGGACATGTGCTGGCGCGCGTATCAAAGGGTCCTGATGTGTTCAGAGCAGGCCGTGAGTCCATCGGATTTAGCTGAACTAAACTGCCGGAAGAAAACTGTCTCTGAGGAGAGGCAGGTCTCGAGAGGTTGAAAGAGATGAGCGAGCGAACGCGCACGAGTGCAAACACACACAAGCGAACGAACATACACAAAAGAGCAAGCTTTCCTGCGTGTTCAGATGTTTTAACACAGAGGACGTCACGCCCCTCCAAGGTGGGCGATCCAATGTGATGAGATAGTTTTGGGCGCAAAAACATGTTTCTTTGTCCGGCACACTAACTCATTTGCATTTATGGTCGCCTGGGAGTTTGGAGCAGGAATAGACTTAGAATAGAATAAAATGAGTATGGTATAAAATACATTACTGTGCTATACACCTTATTCTAAGACATGAAAAGGGAAACACGTAGATATGAAACATGAAGGGGTTACAATTACATTGACCTGTAGTTTGGACAAGAATGTAAATATACACAGAATAACACTAAGCACATATGCCTTTGAGGTTATAGGTGAAGGAGAATAACAAAGAGACAAGCATACAATGTGGAGATTCATGTGTATACACTTTAAACCAGTCTTTGTGGCTTAGGAAAGAGAAAGATACATTCTTTTGAAAGAATTTGAGGCTCTCAGTCCCTGGGGGCCACATGGCTTTTCTCACTTTGGTGAACAGTCCTGTCCTCCCCCAACAACCTCCTTTGAAGTCTATGGGAGAGTATCCGAATCTGTCCTGGTCAGTGATGAAGGTGTTGAGAATAGTACATTTGGCCAGACTTGTTGGTGCCTGGTCGTAGTCCTGCTGAGAGGTTACTGTGTTTTACGATCACAGATGGTAAACTTTGATCCATACCCTACAGAAGTAAAGACGATTGTAATGTCCAGTTCACAGGACTTAAAGTTGTTTGCATCTGCCTACATTCCTTGTGTGTGTATTGTAGTATGACATCAATAAAGACCATTCAATACACCTCATTTTGGTGTCTTCCATTACAATATTAAAAAGCATTCATTCAAAGAGATTTATTTAACCTCACCCCACTAGCTTACATGTTAGTGCAACAGTTGGGATTTGAAATCCCACCAAAGTGGAAAGAGCATGTCAAAACAGAAAAAAAATGTTGTTAGTGAGATGGAATTGAATTTCTGGTACGTCACCTCAGTATGTGCAAGTGTGTGTGTGTGTGTGTGTGTTTGGACAGTGTTATGAAATATTTAATCTCTGTGTGGAGCTTTTTGTTATTGCGTTTTCACTAATGGAAACCTGTGGATGCTAGCCGTGAGAGCAGACTGAAGACAGCCTGGCTCAGCTTCTTGCTATAGTAAAACACACAGCTGTCAGTATACACTCTCTCTTCTTGAACTTCTCCACACTGTTTTTGCTTTTTCTGCTTTAAGGGTGGGTGTTCCTACAGTGCAGTAAGCACAGGGTTATTTTCTGAGGAGAGATGCGTGATACATGCCTTCACTTGCTTGATACAGGGTTCAGGAGCTGATCTTTGTGTCTTTAAATATGAAAAGATGAATGCTTCTAACATATTGCACCTATGCTGTCAGAATACACTTCAATTCGTTTGAATTATTCTAACAATTCTCAAAAAAAGACAATTTTGTAATTTTTTTGTTATAATTCTGTCAATCCAGACCTGGGTAAAATGTATTCATATTTAAGGAGTCTTTTGTAGGTCTGGCTTGAGTTGTATTACTGTAAAACAGTATAAACTCCCTTTACTGCCCACTTCAACAACCGCCGGTTGTTACACGGTCAAACACAAAAATTGGTTAAGATTGCTTCCTTCAAATGATTCAGTATGACTTTGATAGGAGTTTTACCTTGTGTCTCTAGACATTTGCAAATCTGTCTTCTGAAATTGTTATGATTTAAGAGATGTTTCAGAGCAATAGGAAGCATGGGGCTTGACAGCTTCATAAGTGTATCTTCACAATCGGTGGCGGACAGAACCCACGCGCAGACAGAAGGAGGGGGTAAACAAAACAGACTTTAATAACAAAATAAAAACCCACGATGGGGGACAAACACAATAAACAAAAATGCTTTTAAAGAGATGTAAAAACCTAAACAACTCATGGCTTTCTCACATAAAACCTAAGGGCTCTGTCCCGATCCTGCAACACGACTAGAAATTCAGAAACAAGAGGGCAGGACCGTGACAGAGCCCCCCCTTAATGAACACCCCCAGGTGTTCACCAAGGGGTTGACAAACGAGACATGACAGACTGAGACATAGACAAGAACCAGACAAACATGGTATACAAAATCAGGGGCATACAAGATAACAAGACAAAAAGGTTGGGGTGATTCAACAAAAACAATAAACATGGGAGGGGGGGTGGGGACAGACAAGGGCTTATGGGGGGAACAGTCCTAGTCCCTGGGCGTGCTTGAGGGCGCGGAGTTGCGGGGGACCTAGGGGGAGAAGTCCTGGGGGGGACTGCCGACGTTCAAGTCGGGACAAGGATGGGCGCTGGCTGGAAGGCCTGCTGGACAGGGCTTGACGCCGGCTGGAAGGCCAGCTGGACAGGGCTTGACGCCGGCTGGAAGGCCAGCTGGACAGGGCTTGACACCGGCTGGAAGGCCGGCTGGACAGGGCTTGACGCCGGCTGGAAGACCGGCTGGACAGGGCTTGACGCCGGCTGGAAAGCCAGCTGCTG
Organism: Triplophysa rosa; assembly: GCF_024868665.1. NCBI lineage: Eukaryota > Metazoa > Chordata > Actinopteri > Cypriniformes > Nemacheilidae > Triplophysa > Triplophysa rosa. The sequence continues at coordinate 21,017,023 of NC_079904.1, forward strand.
CACTGGCTGGAAGGACGGCTGGAGGGCCGGCTGCTGCACTGGCTGGAAGGACGGCTGGGCAGGACGGACCACTGGACTGGACACCGGACTGGACACCGGACTGGACGCCGGCTGGATCACCGGCTGGGACGCCGGCTGCAGCACTGGCTGAATCGCCGGCTGGGACGCCGGCTGCATCACTGTCTGGGACGCCGGCTGCTGCACCGGGCTGGGTGCTGGACTGGACACAGGCTGTACTGGAGTCCGCGCCCCTCTCCGCTGCCTCTTCTTCAACCGAACCGCATGGCCTGTGGTCGGTTGCGAGATGGCGTTGGAGGGCGTAGCTAGCTCCGCACCGGAGGAGTCCGTAGACATATCCCCTGACGCTCTCCTTCCCCGCTTGCCACGGAGGGTCGCAGGTGGACCAAGGGCCGCAGAGCTAGTGGAGGGAGGTGCAGAATCCCCCAGGGTGACAGTGGCCAGGACGTGATCCTCCGGGATGGTAGCCAGTGAGGAGGACACCCAGTCAGGGACGGATGGCCAGGGGTCATCCCGGTTGATCAAGTACCTGGCCATGTCGCAGAACCCCAGGGGGCCCAGCATCTGGGTATCCAATGGCTTGAGAGGCTCGGTGAGGCAGCCATTAAAAATGACCTTAAGTTCAACCTCACCGAACTCTGTCTCTCCTGCTGCCGCCGCGAAGACCCGGACAAAAACGCGCATTCCGCGGGATCCCTGACGGACCCCAAAAAGGAGATGGGCTTGGCGGGTCCGCAGGGAAGACCGCGAATATTCCTCCTCGCTGTCTGCTGGGTTCATCTTTGGCGCTTTGTTCTGTCATGATCGGTGGCGGACAGAACCCAGAGGCAGACAGAAGGAGGAGGTAAACAAAACAGACTTTAATAACAAAATAAAAACCCACGATGGGGGACAAACACAATAACCAAAAATGCCTTAAAAGACAAAGAAAAACTTCCTGCAATGGGGAAAAACAGAAACCAAGGAACACTAAAACAACTCACTTATATAAACAGGTTCACGGACAAGGCAAGACTGAGACGCGGGAACAAGGTGTCACACAAAACATACCAAACACAACGAAGCGCACAGGACAATGAAACATGAGGCATTTTAAAGGGAACACAAACGAGAGATAATGACACAGGGCAAGTGAGAAACAATAGACATGGCAGGGAAGCAATACTGGAAACGAGAGGGGCGGGGCCAATGACGAGACCCGAGAAAGCACATGAGATGTAAAAACCCAAACAACTCATGGCTTTCTCACATAAAACCTAAGGGATCTGTCCCGATCCTGCCACACGACTAGAAATTCAGAAACAAGAGGGCAGGACCGTGACAGTGTCAGTCAAGCAATATGAATTACTAACTGTGTAGGTCATCTTTTGATTTGTTTCATGAACATTGGTGAACATTTATTTCTATAGCAAACATATCTGAAAACCTTGTGTCAGGGTTCCTGTCTAGCGTGTCTTTGTTTTTCTCTGTGTTGATGTTTTCTTTTGTTGTGAGCACATGGCCTGTTTGACATTGCTCTCTTGACAGGGGGTCTCGCATGTCTTTCTGCGAGAACTTTGGGGAGTTCCAAAAGAGGATGCTTGAGAGGTTTGCCCCAATGCTGTACGAGTACTCTTCAGACTCAGATTCGGACATGTTTAAACCCCTAGAGACATTCGAACTGCCAGAGCCTGCGCCACCAACCACTTCCAGAGTTCCCCCCAAATAGCCTTCCCCAAGCCAATCTCAGAGTCAGCGGCTGTATTCCCAGAGCCAGAAAGCTCTCAGCCAATGGCCGCTTCCTCTGAGTAGACGTCCAAGTCAGCATCCCTTGAGCCAGAGACCAGCTCAGCTGCAGCTTCCCTAGAGTTGGAATCCCTGTCAGTCGTTGCTTCTGCTGAGTCTATGTCCCAGTCAGTCCTTGATTCCCTTGAGCCAGCTGCAGCACCCCCAGAGCCGGCTTCCAAGGCAGCGGCAGTGTCCCCAGGGCCAGGAGGACCTCAGTCTAAAGCCGCTCCCCCCAAGCCGACCACAGAGTCAGCTGCAGCCTCCCCTCAGTTGGCCACCGTGTCAGTTGCAGTACCCCCAGAGCCGGCCACCGTGTCTGATTTATACATCCCTGGGCCGGTACCCAAGTCAGTTGCAGCTTCCTCCGAATCGACTTCCTTGTGCAGACAGGCCCTCAGTCAGCGCCCGCTTCTCCCTAGTTGTCCACCGAGTCAGCTGCAGCCTTCCCCAAGCCAGCCACAGATTTTGTGGTGGTGTTCCCTGGGCAGACTGGCCCTCAGTCAGCGGCCGCTTCTCCCGAGGCGCCCACCAAGGCAGCTGCAGCCTTCCCCGAGCTGGTCACAGAGTCGATGGCTGTTTTCCCTGAATAGACAGGCCCTCAGTCAGCGGCCACTTCTCCCAAGCCGCCCACCGAGTCAGCTGCAACCTTCCCCAAGCAGGCCACAGAGTCGGTGGCTGTGTTCCCTGGGCAGACTGGCCCTTAGTCAGCAGCCGTCCCCTCAGAGACGGTGCCCAAGTCTGTCATAGCTGTGCCCCAAGTCCAAGTCTGTCCCCTTAGAACTGGCATCCTTGTCAGCGGCCATCCCCCAGAGCCGGTGCCCATGTCCATCATGATCGTCCCCAAGTCTAAGCCCCAGGCTGTCCTCTCAGAACCGGCATCTCTGTCAGCGGCTGCATCCCCAGGGCTGGAAGGCCCTCAGCTAACGGCTGCTTCTATAGAGCCGGTGCCCAGATCAGCCATAGTTTCCCCAGAGGCTAGACCCATGTCAGCTGCTTCTTCCCTCCAAGCTTCCCCTTTGTCAGCAGAAGGTCCCCCAGAGTTTATGCCTGTGACAAGCAGAGTGGGACGAGGGCCGTGAGGAAACGGCATGAGGCCGGTGACACGAGTGATAATGAACGTTGCACCGGTCTCGCATCTCTCACGGAGGAGCTCCGGAAGCATAAAAGGAGGAGCGACAGCAGTGAAGGACGAGAGAGAACCAGGCCTGGATTTTATGTTATGTTTTGTTATGTTTGTGTGGTGCACACTTTACTTTTGTTTTGTTGTTTGTTTATTAAATTAAAAGTTGTTCAATGTTCGCCGGTTCCCACCTCCTTCTTCCCGTTTACTTCGAACTTTGTTACAATAACATAAATATGTTTATAAAATCAACTTTTCTCTGACTGTTCTGTCAAGTTGGATTTTTTCACTGAGGTCGGTGCAGTGCATTATGGGATTGCTTGCACCACAAATTATATATGTGATGCTGGTTTAGAACAAAGTTTGTAAGAAGGAAGCATTATTATGCAAGAATGCTCTGTCAATACTTATCAATAATAAAATGCTAGTTAGCCTACCTAACATGTTTTGGAACAGAGCTCGTGCAATTCTGCTCTATGACTACATAAAAAGCAGGTAGTATTCCAGTAATAACTGAGAAGCATTTTGAAGCAGAAGTCAACAGAAGCGCGTAAGTGTAATTGATAGGGATGTAACAATTCACCGTGAGCCGGTTGAAAATCGATTATAATTTGTGACGATTCAAATGGGTTGAAGTGTGAACTGAATCGCAATACATTTTTTGAACAGCAGGGGCTGCCATGTTCACTGCAAACCCAAACATGGACATGCTGATATTTTGTAAATGCAAAAAAATCCAAGAAAAGCACAGACAGTATTACTTTGTTTATATTAAAGATACTTTTTCTATTATTAATTTGTTTTAAAATTGCAGTTTAGTTTTGTTATTTGAAATAAAAAAAATATACAAAGAAACATGAAGCATTTAAGAAATCATGCAAGGGAAGTTGTTCATTTCTAATTTGTTTCAACTCATTTTGTAAAAATAAATCGTGAGTAAATCATGAATAAATCTCATCGTGAGATCAGAATCGTGAATCGCATCGCATCGTGAGCTGAATGAATCGTTACATCCCTAGTAATTGATTAATATTGTCTTATTGAGTTTAAACGCAGTGTCGTTGCTTTGTTTACTGCCGCCGTGTCACGTGTTGAAGTCGCGTTTGTTCTCGTGCTGGTTTCACTTGTTATTGTGAGATTTTGAAGGCGTGTCCAACGCCAGGAAGGGTATTTAAACTGTGCTCTCGGCCCAGTCAGTGGGAGAAGCATTTTGCAGCAGAAGTCAACAGAAGCACGTCAGTGTAATTGATTATTATTGTTTTATTGAGTGTAAACGCAGTTTAAACAGTTGAGATTTTGAAGGCGTGTCCAGCTGAATTCAATTGCGTGATTCAGATGGGTATTTAAGTGCGAATAACCACCACAGCAGCGGTCGCCGCGTGAAGACCGAACAGTGTAAAGACCATTTGTATTAATCCTGCACTGTTAGAGAACTACAGACTGGTATCACTCCTCCCCTTCATTGCTAAAACTCTTGAACGTGTGGTATGTATCCAGCTCTCATCCTTTCTCACCCAGAACAACCTCCTGGACAGCAACCAGTCTGGTTTCAAGAGCGGTCATTCCACCGTGACTGTGCTGCTCTCTGTCATTGAAGCCCTGAGACTGGCAAGAGCCGCCTCTAACTCATCTGTACTTATCCTACTGGATCTGTCTGCTGCCTTTGACACTGTTAAGCACCACATACTCCTGTCGGCCCTCAAGGCTATGGGTGTCTCTGGAGTGGTGATACAATGGTTCACGTCTTACCTCACAGGTAGGTCATTTAGAGTATGTCATGGTTCTGCCCCACCTTGTCTTGCTTTTCTTGACCTAGTGGCAGAACCATGACAGAACCTCTTGTTTTATGTGGAGAGTGGCATTTTGTCCCTGTTGGTCTTCCACTCTCCGGTGTGGCGTCTCTGTTCCCGCCCTTTCGTCTCCTCATTATTGTTTGTTAATTAGTTCATGCCCCCACCTGTCCCTCTTGATTTTCCCTTATAAGGTCCCTGTGTTTTCTGTCTGTGCTGGATCATTGTTCTGTTGGTGTGTTTGTCATCGTGGTGAGTTTCGTATCTGTAGTTAGTTTAGTTTATTGTGGTTTTGTCAAGTGTTGTTATTATTTGAGTCTAGTTAGTCCCTGTCGTGTTGCTATGTATTTGTTCATGTTTCCCCCACTGGGTTTTGTTTTGTTTTTTATTATTATTAAATCTGTCTTGTTAACCCCTTACCCGCTGTCTGCATTTGGGTCCTCTGTCCTTGTCTCCGTGTCTCACCCTAAGAAACGTGACAGAGTATCCTGGAGAGGAGAGGTCTGAGTCCAACATGACACAGGGGTGCCTCAGGGCTCAGTGCTTGGTCCGTTGCTATTTTCTATATACAGTGAGGGAAATAAGTATTTGACCCCCTGCTGATTTTGTAAGTTTGCCTACTTACAAACAAATGAAGGGTCTATAATTTTTATGGTGGGTTTATTTTAACTGATAGACACAGAATATTAAAAAAATCAGGGGAAAAAAATGTTATATAAAGGTTATAAATTGATTTGCATTTCAGTCAGTGAAATAAGTATTTGATCCCCTACCAACTAGCAAGAATTCTGGCTCCACAGATTGGTTATGTGCCTATATGGACCACAGATTAGTCCTGTCACTTTAAGAAAGTACTCCTAAATCAGCTTGTTATGTATATAAAAGATGCCTGCCAACAGAATCTGTATCTTCCAGTTCAACCTCTCCAACACCATGGTCCAGACCAAATAGGTTTTAAAGGATGTCAGCGACAAGATTGGAGACCTGCACAAACCTTGAATAGGCTACAGACAGAAGCTTGGTGAGAAGGAGACAACTGTTGGTGTGATTATTTGGAAATAGAAGATATACAAAATAACTATCAAATGCCCTTGTTCTGGAGCTCCCTGCAATATTTCCCCAATGGGGTAAAGATGATCATGAGAAATGTTAAAGATCAGCCCAGAACTACACGGAAGAAGCCTGTTAATGATTTCAAGACAGTTGGGAACACAGTTAGCAAGCAAAACATTGGTAACACATTGGTAACACGCTATGCCACAGTAGACTGAAATCCTGAAGCACCCGCAAGGTCCTCCTGCCCAAGAAGGCCCGCCTGGCTCGTCTTAAGTTTGACAATGAACATAAAATGATTCAGAAAAGGCTTTGGCGAAAGTGCTGGCACTGCTGTGAGACCAAAATGGACTCCTGTGTTTGGAGGGAGAGAAATGCTGACTATGAGCCCAAGAACATCATGTCTACAGAGAAGCACAGTGTTGGAAACATTCTGCTTTAGGGCTTTTTCTCTGCTACAGGTATACAGGATGACTTCACCGCATTGAGGGGCTGAGGGACGGGCCCATGTACCGTAAAATCTTGGACGAGAACCTCCTCCCCTTAACTAGGTCACTGAAGATGGGTCATGGATGAGCCTTTAACATGACAAAGACGCAAAACATATTGCCAAGACAACCAAATAGTGGCTTAAGGAGAAGCACATTAAATGTCCTAGCCAGTCTCTAGACCCTAGTCCTATAGAACCTCTGTGAAGGAGGCTAAAACTCCAATTTGCTGAGCGACAGCCAAGAAACCTTAAAGATTGACAGAGGAGTGGACTAAATGTATCCGGACACATGTGCAAACCTGGTGACCAACTATCAGAAATGTCTGACCTCTGTGCTTGCCAACAAGGGTTTCTCCACAAAGTACAAAGTTATGTTTTGCTTGGGGATCAAAAACTTATTTCACTGACTGAAATGCAAATCAATTTATAACCTTTATATAACATTTTTTTCCCCTGATTTTTTTTAATATTCTGTGTCTATCAGTTAAAATAAACCCACCATAAAAATTATAGACCCCTTCATTTGTTTGTAAGTAGGCAAACTTACAAAATCAGCAGGGGATCAAATACTTATTTCCCTCACTGTATGTATCCCTATGGCTCTGTCATTCGGAAACATGGCTTTTCCTATCACTGCTATGCGGATGATACACAACTCCACCTGTCATTTCAGCCTGACGATCTGACTGTTTCTGCACTGCATTTCAGCATGCCTAGCCGACATCTTCGCTGGATGAACGACCATCACCTGCAGCTGAACCTTGCTAAAACAGAACTGCTTGTAATCCCGGCCGACACAAAGAGTCATCACAACTTCTCCATTCAACTGGGCTCATCAACCATCACATCTTCAGAACGGCCAGAAACCTGGGAGTGGTGATCGACGGATCAAGCTTAACTTCACTGATCAGGTTGCCAGCACCACCCGGTCCTGTAGATTCATCCTCTCAATATTAGGAAAATCTAGACCTTTCCTAT
>NC_079904.1:21030824-21057440 GCF_024868665.1 Triplophysa rosa
TAACACGCTATTGCTATGCTAACGGCGTTAAGTTAACTATCACTTTTGGTTTAGACTCTTCCAAGTAAATAACAGGAACAGGGTTATTGAGATATCAGGATAAGTTAGCAACGACAATAATAATTAACGATAATAAAATACACTAATATTAGAGCGAAGTGGTAAGGGCACTGATACAAACAATCTGCCGGCAGCGATGCAGGAAACAGGAAGCAGGAAACAGGAAGCAGGACCAGTTTTGGGGAAACAACCCCAAAGAGGATCTTTACTTAATTATTTTGTAGTGGGACTACAAACATTTTTTGTTAAGTTAATTTCACTAACTGAGCAATGAATTTAGAGTTCCCAGCATGCTTTGCATGCGACAGCATTAGGAGAGTCATTTTTGTGAAAAAGTGCTATTTTATGGGCTTTACAATAAATTGATAGTGTTTATTGTTCAGTTGTCTTCAAGATTTAGAAGAGATTCCGTTTTTATTTTTTAGTTTTGTGTTTACCATCGTTCAGAAGAGTGGTGCTTGTGCTTAGATTATGAGAGCTCACAATGTGTGTTTTTTTCACTCAGTGAACAGTAATGATGCTAATGCCAGTACTGAGAAAATGCTCAACTTACTTGTACATCATATATGTTGTAAACAATAATAAATGTTTAACTTAAGTTAAAAAAGAACAAGAAGTTAACTCCAATGCTCAAATTTTAAAATTAAAATAAAAGTTTATCATGTGACATGTGCCTAAATAATTTAGGTAATTTTATTTACTTTATTCAAGGAATATTGCGTTAAAAATAAGCTTAAGTAAATATCCGTGTCATTTTTTACAGTGTACTATAAACACGCTGATACCCACACATTCAGTTTCCATCTCTGATGCATAAAGCTTGTATAGGACTCATTTAATAAAGGAGGTGGATTGCTGTTGTTAGGTTCTCTGGCTTTTGGCTTCTGGTGATAAGAAATGCTGGCAGAGTAAAGGCAAACAAATTATTTCAGCAATAAAAGATCAATAGCATCTTGAGTAAATCTCCCCCTCAAGACTCTCATTACAGTAATCCAAAGTCATCTTTCTCTGCCAGATCAGAAATTGTAGAGACAGAGACAAAATTAGCTTTACAGGTTGAATGCGGCCATCGCTTGCGGCTATCTGGGAGTTACTTAAGCCAGCAGGGAAATGAGACAATGCTGGAATACTATGTTTTAATTACAGCATCACCATGTATTTTCAGCAGTTTGCAGACGCTCGATCTTGTAAACCAGGTATCACCCTGGGTCAGGACATCTGTATCACATCATATGGACGTCCTTTATCTTCAAATTTGTTGTCTTGCAGTTAGAAGGCTTTAATATATTTCTATATATTTAAAAAACAAACATGACTTTTCTCTGACCAATGTTGTCTCCTATGTAATCAAATAAACTTACTTTCAAAAGAAAATTATTAGTCTTAAACAATGAACCCCTGGGACATAAACGTTCCTGTAGTTGGAAGAAACAAGGATATCCTGTGCTGCAAACAACAAATCTACAAACAGCAGCATATTAATGCAACACTGTATGAGATCTTTGCATTATATTTTTGTTCCGAGTAGGAGAATTCATATATATAAATGTATAATTTACTGTATATTCATCCACAAACTGTGCTTTTCTTGTTCTTGCAGGTGGACAGCCTATACTGCAGTGATAAGTAATCTATCAAAATCTTCTCCCAACAGTCCATCTGCTGCATATGTTTCCATACAATTCACGATGTGCTGATTAAGAGCAAGATAATATCCATGTTTCCATCCACAGATGTTAATGCATATTTCAGATATTGCATGAAAATGCTTAAAGGGATACTTAACCCAAAAATGAAAATTCTGGCATCATTTACTCACATTCGAGTTGTTCCAAATCTGTATACATTTCTTTGTCCTGATGAAGATATTTGGAAGAATGCTTAGGCTATATCCAGACAGATTTTGCCCCCCATTGACTCCCATAGTAGGGAAAATTACTTTATCTTTTTTTTTGTTCTGTTGAATGCAAAAGAAGACATTTTGAAGAATGTAGGACAGCAAACAGTTCTGGGGCACTTTTGACTACCATTGTATTTTTTCATACTATGGGAGTCAATGGGGGGCAAAATCTGTCTGGTTATAAGCATTCTTCCAAATATCTTTCTCTGTGTTCATCAGAACAAAGACATTTATACAGATTTGGAACCGTTCCGAAGGTGAGTAAATGATGAAAGAATTTTCATTTTTGGGTGAAGTACCCCTTTAAGCAAAACATGGTCAGAATAATAATTTTACTGGTAGTCCAGTCTATGAAGAATTTTTTGGTAGAATATGTCACAGTTTTCTTTATTTTGCTATCCTCCCTTACATAAATGAACTACAGTGTCCTCCACTACAGAACCCACTAGTAAAATCAAAAATCAAAAATTCGATCTGGTGTCTGAATAATTTTTGGTTTGACTGTATGTCTAGAGTTACTGAATGTCTAATGTGAAACCAGGAGGATACAAGTTGGGTCAATGTGTATCTTTCCTAGCATTAATATGTAGCTAGAGGCCAGAAGTATTCTTCTACACATGTTGGCCTTAGGCAGAACACACTACATCTAGAGTTCAGACAAGATGTTCAGGTTTATTTATACAGTATATAGTAGTATAATGTATATAAGTACATAATTATAACTAATGATAACACACTTTTAGTCTAATTAGTCACATTTAGACATTATGTATGGCACTATGAATTTCAATAATCATTTATCCCCCAAACACAGAGGATGCCTACCCGACGAAGCCAGTGAAACCTCAGACCTCCTTTCCTCTATTCATATTCTTGTCTGCTTCCCCCTGTCATGCATAAGGCATGGGAAATGTCCTATAGGGCAATTCAACTGTGCTGAAATAGTGGGATTATAACACCTAGTCCTATTAAGCGAATCTAATATATAGTATAATGTATATATAAGTACATAATTATAACTAATGATAACGTGCTTTTAGTTGAATTAGTCACATTTAGACATTATTTAACAGTCTAATTAGTCACATTTAAATATTATGTATGACAGACTTTAACATGATATTGCTTAGAAAGGTCATGGGGATGTTCAAATAGAAATAAAAATGAGTCCCATTGAGTTGATCAAGCAAAGCAACTGTCGAATTTGAGTCAAAAGAACTGTGAAATTCTCTTTAAATCCACGCTGGGAGAAGTTTTTTTTTGTATGAGACATGAGGAGGCAATGAAGTGTTTGAGAGACCACTGAGAAGTGGTGATTGTTAAAAGGAGCCGTTTACTAACAGAGTAAATGAAGCAAGAAGGGTGAAAGATTTCTAGTTTTGTTATTCAAGAGAAAGCTGACCGTTAAAATACCTCATGTATGACTTGGCCATAAAGCCAATGAACTTAAAATAGTTCTCCTAAACATCAGTGAGATTAAACGGAGAGCAAATGGAAACTTTAGCTCCATTAGAAATGTCGCATACTGAGCTCAGATTTGTTAATTCTGCCATCAATTATCTTAATATGAACTTTTCTCATGAAATTTTATTCAAATCCTGATTATTTTACCTTGAAAATGCTCAGGCATTCAAAATAACAGTTGTCTCCTTTGTTTTTATTTTAAATTTAATTTGAGGAGAAACATCCGAGACTACCTTGATACATGTAAGTAAAATAAAGTTTAAAAATCTCCTGAAGTTTGAAAAGCAAACTCGGTGAAATGAAATTTTCTCTGTTTTGCTAAAGCAAAGCATCGAAAAATCTTTATCAAATTAGAACTCAATATCTTTGCTTTCAGGTGAAAAGAAAAAGGATTAACACTCTTGAGTTTCTGTAATATTGTATTTTTTGTGTCTATGCATTCGTTTTTAACCCAACGTCACACATTGACACATAGTGATGACCCCTAAATCACATAAAAGAGAATTACTAACAGTATGTGCATCAGAGCATAGCAGCTGATGAGTGCTATCGACACATTGATGATCTGGAATTGAAAGTCCAGTTTAAAAACCTACTTTTATAGTTTGACGTTTAACTCTGCGTGAGAGCTGCTATTTTTATTTTATTTCATTTAATTTTATTTTACTTTTATTTTACTTACTAACTTTTTAACAGTTCGTCTTTTTGTTATTCTACTCTGCTATATTGTATTGCTTATGCTTGTACAGCACTTTGTCAAACTGTCCCATGACAGACCCACGTGTTTCATGTGGAGAGAGGTATTTTTTGTCATTATGGCTTTCCATACACTCTCTCCGGTCTCGTCTCTGTTTCCGCCTTCTCGTCTCCTCATTATTGCTCGTTTATTGTTTCATGCCCTTCAACTGTTACCCTCTTGATTTTATCCCTTACTTAATGCCCCTGTGTCTTCTGTCTTGTGCCGGATCATTTTGTGATGTTGTCCTTGACCCACCTTGTCTTGTATTGCTACGTAAGTCTAGTTTAGTTATTTGAAGTCATGTCTAGTGTTGTATTTAGTCTTGTCTAGTTTAGTGTAGTCGGTCCATGTTCCTGTATACCCTTCCTGTTCTTACCTTGCTGTTCTTTTGTTTTACCCCCTCATGGGTTTTTGTTTCGTGTTTGTATTTATTATTAAAATCCTTGTTTACCCCTTACCCGCTGTCTGCGCTTGGGTCCTCTGTCCTTGTTCCCTCACCGTTCCTGACACAAACACTTCTTGTTTCTAAAAAGTGCTTTATAAATAAAGTTTGAATTGACTTGACTTCTTCCAGTCTTAGACAAGATGTTTTTATAGTTGCATTTGCTGTACACGCAACAGTCCACTCAGCTGCCATTAATATTCTGTGCGCATGGTGTCTAGAGCAAACACTATCCATGGACATTGATTAGCAGTGAAAACCTTATCTGCTCGACAACTCAAAGATGTTTAACCTGGCGTGTGGAAGCAGATGGTATGTGTGGATTTGTATGGCCGAGCAGGTGGACATCGTGTCACATTAGTTTTGAAGTGCAAATGTCACCGATTGGAAATCCCACCTTTCACACTAATATAACACACAAAGCGATAAACTGCCATATGCAAAGTCCTTAATAATTTTCTCAGCTTAATAATGTTGTCAAAATGACTATTATAAAAAAGTGCACTTTGTCTGTTCTGTTCTGTTGAAAAGTCTGTTCTGCTGAATTTATTAAACAGGCAAAGCAAAATGTGTGGGTACGACTTTAAAAAGGGTCCAAAATATATTTTTTTTATTCGGTCATTCAAATTCATATAGAGACGTGGTCAGACATGCAATGAGCTTTGTCGCATTTATAGTGTTATAATATACAATATATGTGCATTTTGGACGTCAAGTCTGTATCCCTCACACATTTTACATTTGTGGCTCTTTCACGTATTTATTGTCAAAGCCCAGCATTAAATTGAGTTGAAATAACAGTCTGCAAGATGTTTTTATATGGTTTATGTCAAATGCAATGTTTCTGTTGGCACAAGTAACCGTTGGTTATATATTTAATTGCATTTTTAAATAATCGATAATTTGTGCTTCACACATTAATCGTTCACATCAGCCATGCATTGTAAAAACAATTATATTCATCAGCACTTTTAAAGATAAACAAGTTTGAAAAGGAGAAGACCCAGGGGTGGAACTACAAAATATAGTATTTTTTTTAATATTGAGTATTTTTCTCATCGAAGCTTGTAACACAAACATGCTGTACTGTACAACAGCCCTAAAAAAATCTAATATACATAATACACATTCAGGTAAAAGATATCTCTGATATTGCATCCTAATCTACTTTTTTATGTTTACCCTATACAATTGTTATTTAGTTTTTATTAATTAGTGGAATTATACTTTAAGTGGCATGAAATGTGGTCACTATCTTTTCGATTGGTTTGTATTGAGCCTCGGACTTGTAATCTCCAGTAAATGTCACAGCACAGTGGGGTGTGAAAGCATTCTTGAATGTTGTATTATGATGGTGTGTGGGTGTATAGAGTCCCACAGAGTCAGTGTGTGTCCAGCCAGAGTCTGGTTGAGTTACAATACTGTAAGATGTTGGGTCATTTTCTAAGAACAGTATAGGTTACTGTGTCAAAGAGAAGTAGAGAAAATTGAGAGAAAGAGAAGAATCCCAGATTTTTACATCATATGACAGGAAACCAATTTCATACCAAGAGGATTAATCCCTGCCTTTGCTGTTTTACTTGATTACACTTGAATGGTCCAGCACTAGATGTTGCAAGATTAGCTGGTATTCAAACATATGAGCGTCAGTGTGGTCATGCATGGATGTTCAATGATGGGGTCTGATTCGTAGTCACCCCAAAGGTGTTCACTGAGATCCAGGTCTGGGCTTTGTGGAGATTATGTTTTCAGTGGATCTCGCTTTTGTGCACATGTGCATTTAAGTGATTTAGGATGAGAAAAGCCCCTCCCAAAACTGCCACATTTTGAAAGGTTGACACACTTTACCTTCAACAAGTTAGACATAAAAAAGCCTCAAGTAATAACTCAATGAAAATCCTTAGGTTTTTGTTGGGATAATTTGGCTCTTGAAAGAAAGAGTGGTGCTATACACTATATGGTCCCTTGTGGACGACATACTATATAAAAAAACCAATTTATTAAGTCGAGAATATGCTGTAATTTTTAAACAATGAGGCCGCCATCTGGGAACATCATTAGGTCACATCTGGCACATTTGCATCAAATATCACATTACAGCCTTTAAAAGATCTTTCACTTCATTATGATCATTTAGAGACCTATTACAGACTGTGCCACCAACAGATATGGGTTCAAAATAGATATTAAATGGTTTAATTGCTCATTTAATTTACATCCGAATTTCAACTTCAAAATGAACACTCAGGGTGCATTAAAAAGGGTGAAATGTAAATTATTTTGGAGACTAAAAAAGAAACGCTTGCTGGGCAGTATTGTACAGTATATGCGCTAATACTGTAGCAATGAAGCTCTCGATTGGAGTGTCATCAACAAACCAAATGAATTATCACAGTAGTGTATGTAAAGTAATCAGAAAGCAGTCATGATAATAGATGTTTCTGTCTTTATTGACGTTTGTGTCTTTCATGGCTTTCAGTGTCCATTTCTTTCTTTCCTTTCACAGAGAGACCATCCAGAGTATGAGGAACAGACGTTGACTTCTAAACAGAGGAGAATATGCTTAGTGCTTTTGAAGGGTCTAATGAAAGATTTTTGAGTGTGTCCGACGATACACCAAGGAGAGCCTTGTCTCATTTGCTTGTATTTTTATTCTTTTTTAGACTAATTTTATAATTAACTTAAACAACTGAGAACTCCTGAGGTAAGAAAGAACCCGTGACCCTGACATGACATTGTGACATGATATTATTAATAGAATATTTTTCTCTCTCTCTGTTTGTATCGCTCATAATATGATGGAACATATTTTCGAAACTGTTATTGTTGGCTTGGTTTCATTTTTCTAAAATGTTAGTCATGGCTTGGCAGGATTTGCTTTATCAGCACCCAACCACTCTCCACTGAGGTGTTGCGTGACACAATACCAATCATATGCCTCGCTGAAATTATTTTTATGTGGCACCAAACAAAATGTCAGTTTGTCATTCAAACAAGAGGAATCATATAAATGGCTATGAGATATAACAGACATGTTCGAATAAAACAAACATGGTCACTGTAAACATTAGCTCGGTTTTAGAGCTGGCAGGTTGCCACAGTAAAGATGCATCCGGTAATGAGAGCAATTTGGAAGCCATTCCTGATGCACCCCTCTTTTAATTCCCATCCTGAGGCAATGGAGATAAGAGATGTTTTTTTTAGTCACGTACTCTCTTCTTGTATATCCCGTATTTTGCTTTTCCCTCAAAGTAAACTTTAATATCTATAGGAAGGTATGGAACCTGCCTGAATCTTTGCATTCTAAATTAGAACACAGTGCTAGGGCCTGTGTGCATGTGTATGTGAATATACACATGTGATGTTTTGATACATGCAGATGCACTCAACTGTGATTACAACTTTTTATTTATTACTTGGAAGGATGCATACTGCACACAAAAACGCATTGCATCATCTCCTGTATACTCACACCTTTGCACTTGATATCGAAGATTTGCATTGCTCGTTGTTTATTCACCTTTGTTCATAAAACCGTTAAAAATGTATACATGTAATTAAAGTCACCGTGGAATCAAACAGTATTGCAGTTATAAATGTGACTGTTTTATTCATTTGCACTTGTAATCTTTAATCAAAAACATTAAGCTCCTACAACAACTGAAAAAAAAGAGGTAGGACTATACTGACTGTCCAATGGCCAGGCATTTTTAGCCCTTCCCTCCAGGCCAAACTTACAAAAACCAATCAAAAAGGGAAGGGCAAAATGAAGCCCCACCCTGTATTTTTTCTAATTTCAGAAGCCGTTTTACTCGGACATACGTCACGATACGAAAAAAAGTCAATCGCAACTTCCGTTTCATGGTGACTTTAAAGGCAGGGTGGATCTTGTCGGAAAATGCTAACTTTAGCCTGCTAGCTTTAAAATCACGTGATCCCACCACACGGCATTAGCTGGAGGCAAAACAAAGGAAAAACTGGAGGCGGCCAATACAAACCAGCACAGATTTAGCTACATAAGGAGTTTAAAATATCATCTTGTTGTGTTGTTTAGTGCCACAATCGACAGAATACAGTGTTTTAACACATACCTGCTGCCATTTCCAAACAAAAACACTGACGACAGCTGTAGTTAAACACAATAAAACGAGCGGACTGAACAGAAACGATCATCAAAAATGCTCGCGTTTCACTTCATAACACTTAAGATTAAAAAACTACTGTATTTTGTTAGTGTGGATTATGATTTGGGCATGTGTCTAAAAATATCTCACGTATGCCCAAATCAAAAACTAGGGAACAAGGTTATTTTTCAAATAGCGTTAACTTTTGAACGCACAAGGTATGCTAGCTAACTTCGTTAGTTATACACCTAGAAGTTAACTATGGTGATTATGACTATGGACATGGTGATTACCTCCCGAAGACATACGTACCTGGGAAGTACCATATTCGTCGCAGCGACGTACCAAAAAACGTTTCTGGGACTTGATGAGCATGTCCTGACGACCAAACAGTCACGTTGTTAAAATCGTTTTTTTTTTATTTAAACAATTATAATACCTCACATGGAGGATTAAATTAATTTGTGATTTAACCTGTGCGTTAAATATTCCATTTTAGTGAAGTGACCTATTTGTCAAGTATGGTGACCCATACCCGAAATGTGACCTCTGCATTTAACCCATCCAGAGAGTAGTGAACACACGCACAGCAAGTGGTGAACACACGTACACCCGGAGCAGTGGGCAGCTATCACTGCAGCGCCCGGGGAGCAAGTAGGGGCAAGGTGCCTTGCCGAACCGTGGATTATGGATCGAACCGGCAACCTTCTGGTCACGAGTCCGACTCTCTAACCATTAGGCCACGACTGCCCATAAAGGGCAATTATGCACAATGGAGTAATTCTCTATTCAAATATGTATAAAGCACAGTATAACGATTATAAAACTCAACACAGCACTGTACATCACAATCAGATATTTTATTTATACTGTAGTGCAATGACATATAATAATTAAAGACTTCAACACAATATAGAGGATTTAAAGCAGATATTTACTGAAAGAGATGAATAAACATTATGTTTAAGCTTAACATTATATTATTGTCTTACAACATACATTTAGCAGGTTGTCGGTTTTTAAAAACAACAATCAAAAGCTTCTTTAGTCACATTCACAAACATAAGGGTCCGTTCATTTAAACGCGCCAAATCAATCGAAAATCACTAAAATATGTGTTTACTCTCACATCTGTAAGGTATAAAGTAAAGACAGAATATTAATAAAACGCTAAAGGAATATCAGGCAGTGACGAAAAAAGAAATGACCGTTTAAACAATGCGAGCGCGCGGCTCTTTGCAGAACAGAACAGGTGCGTGCGTGCACATATCAGACGCACGCACTAAATAATGAGAAACGCAATTTTAATTGTGGTATCGAATTAAACTCCTGTTTAATAGCTGTCAGAAGTCGGATTTATAGCATTCGTCTTGACATTATAACGATTTTACTCTGATCATAAATTTTCCACACAATTACATAATAAATAGAAATGACCAGATTCATTAATCAAATGACCAGTGTCCAGGTTATCTGAAGACCAGTACATCACGTCGCTACAACGTTCTCCATGGGATTAATTCACGACATTATTTGAGGACGTGGCTAGGACGTTTCTGGAACATAAGCAAAAATTCTAAGAAACGTAACGTTGCAAAGACATCTTCAGAACGTGGTCACAAAGTAATGTCACGCTGACCAAATGAAGATGAACTGGCGACGTCGTCAGAACGTACTGTTGTATCTGGGATGTCGGCCAGGTTCTGTTGTGGCGAATCGGCCTTCCATCGTAGAAAGAAATCTCAGAGACAAGGGTTCCAGATGCCAAGAGTTTCAACTTTATTTGCTCGAGCAAGCAAAGTGAGACACAGAGTTCATCTGATGATGTCCAAAGAATACATATCTGACTTCAAGTTGTTTTTCACATGGTTAACCAAGCATGTTTCACATGATATCACCCTTTTGTTAGTCCGTCCTCTTTCTGAGTTGCTACCATTATGTCTTATTTAGGTCTTAACCTGCCATGGTTATATATCAGGTTTACTATATTAGGATTTAACCGTGGCGAAACCCTTTCAAGGTTCTTAAAAACAAGTTTTATACATCTCCTTTTTTAGCGGCAGATGTATACCATGTTATATACCATATTTGTCTTTTTCTACCAAAGAGCTCATGGTTAAGTCCATTTTGTGCAACCCAAAAAGGTAATATTGTCCTTAGCAACGATGCTAAACACACCAGTGTTTATAACAATTGCCTCCAGTTGTATGTGCTACTTGCATGATGCTATGCATGTGCTCGATGGGCTATGCATGTGCTCGATGGTGCTGCTTGGTGAGCAACCAATGAGGCCCACTGCCTTTGTTATATCACAAGAACTGCATGAAGTCTATTACTAACTTAAATGTATTATTTTAAATGTATTATAAGAAATCAAGAAATCTTAATACTGTAATAGAAAAAAAACACCATAGTTCCTTGCATTAAAGTTAACTTTTTCAAAAACAATCGCGGTCCTAGACAGCAAGTGACCTTACATGTTAAAATTTAATCCGATTTTTTTCTAGTCATTGTCTAAAAGCAATCAAACAAAATGTGCTACCTAGCATTAGTAATGCAGTCAGGGGTAATAAATATATGTCTATGGGGGGATCTTTCTGCCTCCACCTAAGCTCCGCCCACAAAAACGCATCACAATGTTTACTAATAGTAAAGGTGTCTATAGAATAGAATAGAATAGAATACTCTTATTATTTCTAGTGTGTATATTTGTACTATATGCAATTTCTGTATTTTCTGTATGCAAGTAATACCAAGTCTTGCGGTGCACAACAATTTGTGAGAAATAAATGTAATCAACCTATTACAACTAGCGCTCAACCTGACCTTTTATTTCAAGTGTGATGAATGGACTGGAATTAAATCAGATCATCATATAAGACATTTTTACACACCCTGAATATAAAGGATGAAACATAACTGTTATTTATTTTATAGATAACCACTGGAAGCCATTTGCTGAATTACACAAATGAAGGCAATCTGTAATACCCAGAATGAGTTAACTTTTCATATTCCCATTCATCTCAATAGCAGCTGTTCAGCTGCAGCATGCATGCACACACAAGTACACAACCTAGATGTTGCATCTTTGCTTTATAGGCACATTTTTTAACCCGTGCAATCAGATCCTTTATAACATATCATTCTATGTGATATATAAGATCTCGTTGCAGCAGAGAGAATTCTTTTCGGCAGGTGAAACAGAATGACAATCAATGACAATTTTGAGATAATATGATGCACAAAGGTTGCTCAATGGAGACGAATGCTGTTTGCCTGCATAATAATGTAGGTACACCATCAGCCCTTGAATTAAATATGCAAAATGCTGAGGCTGCAACAGAATCTTAACATTTTTAAAAACAATGTTTCATATTAAAGTGTATTGTTCTTCAAAAGTGCTGTGGGGGCTAAAATATTCAAGGAGTGTAAAATACACAGTAGACAGTGCTTGCTTTGAGATTTCCAAGTTACAAAAACACCACACAGAAAAAAGTCTCTCAGTGTGTTTAGTCTTCTTTTGATGGAAGTTCACATTACAGAATGACGAGTCACTGAGTGGTTTTGTGGCTGTGTGTTATGTAATTTTTCTTCCTGGGCGATAATTAAGTTCGGAGTGCTGTATTCCCCAGACTCCATGCAAATGTGGTAATTAACCATGGGAATTACAGGCAGCTTTCAGTTTCTAGCAGAGAGTGTTCATACAATGGATATTGCAACTTTTCATATAACATCGTGTTCTTCTAACAACCACACATATACAGTGTCCTTCCTTGTAGGTTTCTCCTGTAAACTTACTGACAATTGTGGCTGTAAGGCTAAAGGGCAAGAGCACACGTTTACACTATAAGCTGGGATTGATTTCATTATTTGGTAAATGATTCATCATTCAGATAAAAGATGTATAGTTTCAAGAGAAAGGGTAGGTTGATGCTGTTGATTAAAGATTAAGAGGATGGATTATTTACTTCAACTTCATTTATTTATAGCACATTTAAATGCAACGTTGTTGCCCGAAGTGCTGCACAAATTTAAAATCCAATAAAATACACATATAACCAACATACACGTAAGACAACATTTGTTAAAAAAACGAAATAATAACATGCATGGATAAATAATTTATAGTGAACACTATTGCATTAAAAAAAGAATATTCAGTTACCTTGTTAAAATGAAACGGAAATGAAAAATCTGTCATGTATTACTCACCCTCCAGTTGTTTCAAACCTACATAAATTTCTTTGTTCAGTTGAACACAAAGAAATATGTTTGGAAGAAAGTTAGCAACTGACAGTTCTGGATCACCATTGACTACCATAGTAGGAAAACATTTAAATGGTAGTCAAAGGTGCCCCAGAACTGTTTACTTTCCTAAATTCCATATATAAACAGATAGAAATTTACAATTTGTGTAAAATACTATGGTCAATGGTGTCCCAGAAATATCAGTTGCTAACATTCTTCCAAATATCTTATTTTGTGTTCAACCGAACAAAGACATTTATACAGGGTTGGCACAAATTGAGGGTGAGTAATTCATGACAGAATTTTCATTTTTGGGTGGAGTAACCTTGGGCTTGTCATGAAGAGAGATTTGTTCATGTAAAAACCAGACCGAATGACTAAAATCACACACCCTCCCCAGAAGAGCTCAAATTAGCGCTGACCTTCAAGTGACAATCGGTAAAAGCAATCCTCGTCCCTGTTAGAAATGCCGGCTTTCTTTATCAATCCCTTTGTACCAATTACCTAGATGCAGTGAAAGGTCTTTCTCAGAAATGGGCAGTTGAGCTTCTATAATAATCACAAGAGGTAAACATCTCGGCTACTCTGACTTCTTCCATCGTGGTGGGTTTTATCAAGTGGCTCAGAGGGGCTTTCTGAAGTTTCATGCACTTCGCCCTGCACAGAATGACCTCGGGAGATGACATTATACTGCAGAGGAATATTTCACTTTTTCTTTTCAATTTATTCACCGTATATCACATTTGCAGCATGTTGTCGATTACCACAGGCCAATATTTTGACTCGTCCCTCAGAGTGAATAAACAAACAGTAAAAGTTTTACAGTAAACACAAATTGAAGCCTAGCAGGCAAGCAAATAAATGTGTTTAAAACATTGGTTTTCAACTAGTTTTGCTTCAGGAGCCAGAACTTATTTTGGAAATCGAGGGCCGATCAAACATAGTAGCTACAGTACGATTGTTTATAGAAATCTCTTCATATTGTTTAAACTAAATATTTAGCTATTAATTGTGTAGACCCAACAATATAGAAAAATAAAAAACTAATATTGTTTCAATACTCAGGGAATATAAATACTAGTTAATTTTATAAAAAGATTGATTCTGATTGTCCAATAGCTGTATTTTATTCACAACAATAAACAATATAACACAGAGTTTCACAAGAGATCCCAACATACTGTGCTCAGATTTACCAAGAGACCAAGTCTGTAACTTTAAGTCTAAAAATTCATGATCATCAAGATCAAATCATTCATTTTAAAGCTTCAAATCATACTGTATGATAACAACTGCCCCCTTTGGTGATGTACTGTATGTGGTCTATCTATGACTGTTTGATATGCTGTTATTTGTATTAGTGGGGTTGGTCCCAGTGAGAAATGTGTGTGACCAAATAACATATGATGGGGCATTGATCGCGCGCGCACACACACACACACACACACACACACACACACGCACGCACGCACGCACGCACACACACACACACGCACAATCTCTGTCTCTCAGAACACTGCGATTAAGCTGCTGATGAGCGCTGATCCTACCCTGATCCGTTCATGCGCTGGTGCTGATTAAGTGCTGGCCCAATGTTTGTTGACACATCTGTCCGATTCAAAGGGTCCCCGACCAAGACCGAGTCAATATTAACATCCACTCACCTGAGCTGGCTGGATCAGCTGTCTGCAAACACTTAAAGAATCTGCAGGAATTTTCTAGAGACAAATGTGAACGTTTGTGTGAAATGGTCCACTTCTTGATAACTTGACAAATGGAATGACATCACAATGTTTAATAAATCGATCTAGGAACATAGGTCTGGTTTTCAGTTAGAAAAGCCAGTTACTTTACTAGGATTATTCATTTATTTATCAACTGATTGATTTATTGCACACAAATGTGCATTAGCACTTTTGATTTAGCCAAATTTAACCCTAAGCAGACATGATTAAGGTACTATACTCTACTATTTTCTGCATTATTTAAATTGAAATGAAAGTGTGACCAGACATTTTAGACATCAAAGTCTTATTGAATCTCAATTATTCAATAATCGTTTCTAGACACCAAAACGGAATGTAAATGGGGACTTCTGCAGTTTTAGAAGAGTTTCAGAAGAGATCCCAACATACTGTGCTCTGACCCTAAAACCTGTCATTGGAATTCAGACATTTCTCATAAAGATCAAATTACTTATTTAACTTAAAATCATACTCAATGTCAACAACTATTCCCTTTTGTTTAGTGATAATACATGAGCTAGTAATGTGTCAATGAGTCTGTTTATATTGTGTCTTGTCCTTTAAAAAACAGACACTATATTGAACCTGACAAATCAAATTATAAGTCATTATTCCAAGCTTAGCATTGTGAATCAGAGTTTTATGTACTTTCTTAATATCTGAAAGAAAAAAGTTACATATTATAGCGTTGGTCAGTTTTTAATGTAAAACAAAGACTATACATTTTAAATAAGCATATTTGTTTAAAATGGTACAGAATGATTTTATATGGTTTAATATAAAACGTATTAAAGTTAACAGAGATGGACAAAACCCCCAACAAAACTTTATTTTTTTTTCTCAGTATGAATGTTCCTAACAAAGGGGAGCAGCAAATCACACAATTTAG
This sequence comes from Triplophysa rosa, assembly GCF_024868665.1. Lineage (NCBI taxonomy): Eukaryota > Metazoa > Chordata > Actinopteri > Cypriniformes > Nemacheilidae > Triplophysa > Triplophysa rosa. The sequence goes on from NC_079904.1 coordinate 21,046,439, forward strand.
TTCAGAAAAGCAGAGAATGTTTTAGGGAGCGAACGAAAAATCCATTAAACGCACATAAATAATCGAAACTGAATCAATCTGTTCAAAGAAAGAAACAATGTGTCACAGAAATTAGACATTCTTTGCCTTTTGAAGAATGAAAAAGAAATTGGAGAAAAAATGTGTTCTGTTAGTGAAAAGTGCTCTCTTCGCTGCCTCGGGGCACAATATGAATTCTCCACATCACCACTGTGAAAGAAATAGAGACTCTACAGTGAGCAAATCTAATCAAGAGCACCGCTTCCCTCTCGCCTGTTACCAACAGAAACACTCCACCAATAAAACCAGCAGCATTAAAGCCAGTTAAGCACAGATTGCAAAGCCAGCTTCATTTTTCCTTACGTCCTATGAGACTGCGGTTCTTTTAGAACATTTTTTAAGCATTACTGGTGTTCTCAATGCCAAAGCTGTTCCAAATAGTACACTGTAAAAACGGCAAAGCCAGCTTCATCTTACTGGTATTGAAAAGATTTTTCCTTACATCCTATGAGACTGCGGTTCTTTTAGAAAGCTTTGAAAGAACATTTTTTAACCATTACTGGTGTTCTCAATCCCAAAGCTGTTCCAAATAGTACAGTGTAAAAACGGAACATTTTCAGCAACTGGGGCGCCAGAAATATACCATAAAATAACATGTGAAATTACATTTTTTCCATGTTTTTCTTGTAAATTTGCAGTCTTTTGCTAAATTTGACTTCTTTTACCATATTTTAAAAAAATAGACTGTATAAAAACACAGGGTGCCAGCAATATCCGTAAAAATAACAGTTTTCCTGTAAAATTACACGTTTTCCATGTTTTTCTTGTAATTTTTTTCTGTAATTGACTTTTTTTGCCTTATTTAAAAAATACACGGTATAAAAAAATCCAACCTGGTCACATAGGAAATACGTACCTCTGTACACTTTTTGCAGCGCCACAAAATACGTACCATCAGGTTCATATTGCAACCCGTATCACAATTTCCAACAACATTGTTAACACCATGTTATTATATTGGGGTGTAATGATTTTTTATTTAATGGGACGTCGTATTTTGTGTACATTTATTACAATGACACGCATTCTCTAGCGGACCATTAGCGCCCCCAGTGGACTTTTGTGTCAAAACTGTAGCAATATGTACCTGATGGTACGTATTTTGTGGCGCTGCAATAAATGTTTATAGGTACGTATTTCCTATGAGACCAGGTTGAAAGAATCTCATAAAAAATGAAAATTTCCGGCAGCTGGGGGGCCAGAAATATACAAGAATTTAAAAATGTTCTTGTAAATTAGCAGGCATTTTATGTAATTTGAAGTTTTTATCATATTTAAAAAATGACTGTATAAAAATCCCGTAAAAACTGAACGGAATACCATAAAAATCTGTAAGATTACATTTATTTACAAAGATTACAAAGATTACTTTTTCCTGTGATTTGACGGTTTTTGACCATATTTAAAAAATACATGAAAGATATGTTAAAAAAAACAGTACAATTTTGTAAAATTACATGTTTTTTTAGAGATGAGGCAGCAAAATCGTGTTGCTATATAAAACACCTCATGTCCACATTCAAAGAAAGCTAATACAAAACTAAGGTTGTAAATTGGTTTTAGTTGGCCACAGAAATGACTTCATCTTGTGAGAGTTTGAGGGGCGTTTTGTAATTTTGCAAGAAGACAATCACAGAATACATTGCATATGTGTACATCCCATGTTTCTCTTGTGTCAGAGTGTTATGTTATTCTTGCTCTTGCTGTGTCTCATCCTACTTCCTATGTTCCCGTCTTGAATCAGTATGTTCCTAACACAAATTTTGTCATTACGTTGTATTATCAGGGCTTGTTTTGCCCACGGCTAAGCCTGAGATCACACCCACCTGTGTTCAGGTCAAGCACAACAGGACTCCACACAGTTTATCCCCCATTGTCAATTTGGAAGAGAGCACAGAGGTAACGATTAAGGGTGCACTCTTTTGAGGGAGGGAAGTAGTGACAACCTGACATGCAGAGTCTTAACGAGATGGTGAAGCACAGCCTATGCTTGGGTGGGAGCATTATTATGGTTTCCGTGGGTTTCACAGCTGTGAGTGACAGGGAGGTGACAGGTCGCAGGAAGTGCTCTGGAGACGTGAGATACAGGTGAGCATCAGTCATCCCAGTGCAAGCAAGAGCAAATTAGTCATGACAGGTAAATGGCTGTGTGTCAAATAAATCACAACTGCTCATATTGACAAGCTATATTTAGGCACCTTCATATTAGACCATGGAATGCTTGAGACTGAAATCAAGTTAGGTCTACTCTATACTAATGAAACCAAAGTCTGACAAGTCACACAGAGCTGTCTATATTGGATATTGGATTGTCAATAAGTGAATACTTCAATAAAAAAGTCTAAATTTCTAGATGCCTTATGGAAATATACTTTACAGATAAACGTCAGCTGCAGAATGTGGCAACCTTTTGTGTGTGGTTATTTTATTTAATAGATATTTATTTGTTAAATATTTTATTTAGTTCTTTAAGAAATGTTTAAACTTCTTGCATACTGAAGGTCTGGGAACTATTGGCAGTTTGAATGGACAAGGACTTCCCAAGAAGCCATATGACTAACAAGTAAAGCTATAAATGACGTTTAGTTTTGTGTCACGTCATATTTAGGGGTGGGGAAATGTCCCCACAGTAACAGACCAGTGTGCATTCACAAACGTGTCAAAAGTTTACATTGACAAATGCTTTTAAAGGTCGAGTGTATGAAATTTAGCGGCATTTAGACGGCTCACTCTTACCGCTCCCTTTCAAAGCACTATATGGTGGCTGACACAGGGCTAAGATATCATCACGTTTTCGGATCTTTGCCGATGGAGATAAAGTATTTACGAAAATTTGTTTGTTAAGGGCTACTGTAGAAACATGGCAAATGGCATGTAAGGGCACCTGAGGTGTATGTACAGTAGATATAAATAGCTCATTCTAAGGTAATAAATAGGGATGCACCGATACTGAGCTCATGTACTCGTGCTCGTACTCGTAAAAACACTCCGATACCAAAGACCGATACCCATTGTGACGTCACTGACTGAACTTTCAGTGCACAGAGGACTCTGGCAGCTGCGACAGAATGCCTGGCTCAGCGGTGTGGAAATATTTCAATATTAAAGATGACTACCCACGCATGGCAGACTGCAAACTTTGTTCCACAAAAGTATCACGAGGAGGTACAAAACTGAGTACTTACAATACGAGTAATCTGATAAAACATCTAAAATTGAAACACAAAAGTGAGCATGGAGAATTTGCCGCTAGTAACGCAATTAACGCTAGCACTCAACCAACGATGCAGCAAAAGCTTGCAAGGAGAGAGAAAATGGCAAGAGATAACCCGAGAGCCATACAAATAACAGAATTGCTTACCCAATTCGTTGTTCTTGACAATCAACAGCTTTCAATAGTTGATAACGTGGGATTTGCCAGCTTCTTGATGTTTTAGATGTGGTTTGGATGTGTCACACATTCTAAATGACAACAGAAGCAGGCTCATTTCTGAACATGCAGAGATGCTTCTGTTCCTTAAAGAAAACCTTCCACTTACTTTTAAAAATAAAATGATTGACAGTCTTTTGTACTTTTCAACTTGCAAAAGCAAAAACATATTGTACAAATGCTCTGAGGAACAGCTTACAGCAGCTTAACACTTACAATTATAGTGTTGTTCACCATGATTAGAAAGTTTACTGTTATAGTTTGTTGAACACTTTTGAGTGTTACACAACATTGAACATTGTTGTCACAACTGGTGGTGAAAGAAGAACCCAAGCGCAGGCAACGGCAGTGAAGGGGTTAACAGATATCTTTATTTTACAAAAAAACACACAAAAAAAACACCCACAATGGGGAAAACGAAACTAAGAACTATAAATAAAACAAGAGACTTCCCACGAGGGGGCAAAATGAAAACAAGACAAATAAACTAAACTCGAAGACACGACCAAACGTCTTAAATCAATACAAGGCACAAAACACGAACAGGCAAGGAACAGGAACACGGGTAAGCACACGAACAGGCAAGGAACAGGAACACGGGTAAGCACACGAACAGGCACATACATAGTACAATCCACGAGCACAAGACAAAGAAACAAGAGGGTATTTAAAGGGAAGACAAACGAGGGATAACGACACGGGGCAGGTGTGGGAAATCAAACACTTAGGGAAGGATAACGAGGAAACGAGATGGCGGGAACAGAGACGAGACACTGGAAAAACACGAGAGGTAAAAACAAACATCTCATGGCCTTCCCACATAAAACCCAAGGACTCTGCCCCGATCCCACCACACGACTAGAATTTCATAAACAAGACGGTGGGACCGTGACAGAGCCCCCCCCTTAATGAACACCTCCAGGTGTTCACCAAGGGGTGACTAACAAGACCTGACAGACTGGACCAAAGACAAAAACCAGACAAACATGGTGAACAAGACAAGGGGCAGACATGACAACAAGACCACAGGACTGGGGTGGGACAACAAAAAAACAAACATGGGAGGGGGGGTGGGGCAAAACAAGGGCCCATAGGGGGCAGTCCATGGGGGTGGGGAATAGTCCCAGTCCCCGGCTGCGCTCGAGGCGCGCGAGTCCTGGGGGACTTGGGGGAAGTCCTGGGGGAACAGTCTTTGACCCTGGGAGTTTCCGGCGGACAGGGCTTGACGCCGGCTGGACAGGGCTTGACGCCGGCTGGAAGGCCGGCTGGACAGGGCTTGACGCCGGCTGGAAGGCCGGCTGGACAGGGCTTGACGCCGGCTGGAAGGCCGGCTGGACAGGGCTTGACGCCGCTGGAAGGCCGGCTGGACAGGGCTTGACGCCGGCTGGAAGGCCGGCTGGACAGGGCTTGACGCCGGCTGGAGGCCGGCTGGACAGGGCTTGACGCCGGCTGGAAGGCCGGCTGGACAGGGCTTGACGCCGGCTGGAAGGCCGGCTGGACAGGGCTTGACGCCGGCTGGAGGCCGGCTGGACAGGGCTTGACGCCGGCTGGAAGGCCGGCTGGACAGGGCTTGACGCCGGCTGGAAGGCCGGCTGGACAGGGCTTGACGCCGGCTGGAAGGCCGGCTGGACAGGGCTTGACGCCGGCTGGAAGGCCGGCTGGACAGGGCTTTGACCCGGCTGGAAGGCCGGCTGGACAGGGCTTGACGCCGGCTGGAAGGCCGGCTGGACAGGGCTTGACGCCGGCTGGAAGGCCGGCTGGGACGCCGGCTGAATGACCGGCTGGGAGCGTGAGACGGCTGGACCGGCTGGATGGCCGGCTGGACGCCGGCTGAATGACCGGCTGGACGCCGGCTGAATGACCGGCTGGGACGCCGGCTGGATGCCGGCTGGATCACCGGACTGGACGCCGGCTGGATCACCCGGCTGGACGCTGGCTGGACGCGGCATCTGCTTGCTCCCCATCCTCGGCTTCTTTTTCCTGGACCGGCCCACAGGACATGTGGCCGGTTGCGGGAAGCGGTGGGAGGCCCGAGATACTCCGCACCGGAGGAGTCGGACGGGGAGTCCCACGACTCCCTTCGTCTCCGCCGGCCACGGGTGTCGCTGGTGGTGCAGCAGAGTGCCCCGAGGCAGATGGATCGGAGGGACCCAAGGTAATGGTGTCAAATGTTAAGGACACGTTCCTCCGGAATCACCTCCAGACGGGTCGGAGAGGCAAGACGTGCTGAGGCCCCTGGCGGATCCCGATTGTTAGCGTAACATACGAGATTCCAAAAGCCCAGGGGTCTCAGCATCCGCATCTCCGACCGGGAGAGTGGTTCCGCAAGACAGCCATTGAACATCACCTTGAGTTCCTCCTCCCCAAAGCAGCCTCGCTCTGCTACATCCAGGAACTGATTGGCGAACACCCAGATGTTAGTGTCTCCCTGGCGGAGGGAAAGGAGGCGGTGGGTCTCCCTAGCCCGGCTCCCCATGTCCACAGAGCTGCCTGCTGGGCTCAGTAGTCTCTCTGATTCTGTCACAACTGGTGGTGAAAGAAGAACCCAAGCGCAGGCAACGGCAGTGAAGGGGTTAACAGATATCTTTATTTTACAAAAAAACACACAAAAAAAACACCCACAATGGGGAAAACGAAACTAAGAACTATAAATAAAACAAGAGACTTCCCACGAGGGGGCAAAATGAAAACAAGACAAATAAACTAAACTCGAAGACACGACCAAACGTCTTAAATCAATACAAGGCACAAAACTCACAAAACTCACAAAACTCACAAAACACGAACAGGCAAGGAACAGGAACACGGGTAAGCACACGAACAGGCAAGGAACAGGACCACGGGTAAGCACAGGAACAGGACCACGGGTAAGCACAGGAACAGGACCACGGGTAAGCACAGGAACAGGACCACGGGTAAGCACACGAACAGGCAAGGAACAGGACCACGGGTAAGCACACGAACAGGCAAGGAACAGGACCACGGGTAAGCACACGAACAGGCACATACATAGTACAATCCACGAGCACAAGACAAAGAAACAAGAGGGTATTTAAAGGGAAGACAAACGAGGGATAACGACACGGGGCAGGTGTGGGTAATCAAACACTTAGGGAAGGATAACGAGGAAACGAGATGGCGGGAACAGAGACGAGACACTGGAAAAACACATGAGAGGTAAAAACATAAACATCTCATGGCCTTCCCACATAAAACCCAAGGACTCTGCCCCGATCCCACCACACGACTAGAATTTCATAAACAAGACGGTGGGACCGTGACACATTGTTACACAGTGTTACGTTATAAACATTTGCTCAGTGAAATTAGTTTCACTAACTGTGTGACAGGTTGATTAAGAAATGTTTTATTAATAATAATATTATGATTTTATTGTGAACTTGGTTTCCCTGATAGCACACTTACATCTGGCAGATGCTGTTTGCTCATCTGCCCTACATCTCTGAGACATCTGCTGTCAGATGTCCTATAGACCTCTAGAAGATGTCCGTAAGATGTGTATGATTTAGAATGGATGTACAAACGCTCTTTCTAAGATGTTTAGCATATGTTTTTACACAGCAGATGTTTTCCAGATCTCCAGATCTTTAGCAGACATCTTACAGATGTACCTGCTATCTGGGTTGGTTGTGGAAATTCCCAGCTAACACAGTTACGTTGTGACGATGTACCTGGACCGGACCATATCTGTTGACATTAGTGTTGCTTTCGTCATGAAAATTATGACAAAATATCGTCGTCAACGAACCTTTATCACATGACGAAAATGAGACGAGACGCAACGTAAATGATGGTCATGTGACGATGACTATAATTAAATGTATAATGCAATATTGTTGACGAATAAAATGAGACTAAATGTGATTTACAAAATAAAAACTATGCTAAAATGTCTCTTCATTTTCGTTGACCAAAACGAGACGAGACGAAATGTTATAACATTATTTCGTCTGATGCTTTAACCTAGATGCGGAGCGGAATCCTGTTATTTAAATGTCATCTGGCTGTTCTGCGTGTCGGAGTGAATTATGTGCACAGTTTAACATACAACACGAGTGATGGTCGAGGATTTATCTGCGTCTGCACTGCATGAAGATATGAACACATGAACTTCATCTCCAGAGTTGCTCTGAGAGTTTATTTTATGAGCGTTTACTGTTTGAGTGAAGCTATTGTCAAACACCAAAAATCAAGCGTCTTCCCAAATTCCCACTCAAAATAAAAGTCCCGTTAAATTGAACACTCAAACAAAAAATAATTTAGTGAAATATAGTATTTGCTATATTTGAAATCATTTGAAAATTGTAGTGCCCTTGTAGTAAATTGATAAACACTGTGTACTATAGTAAAGTTCAAACAGGATAGTGTCTAAGAATTTTACTGCAGTTTACTATAGTAAATACTATAGTATCCTACAGTAATTTATGTGGACAAATATACCACTATTGTATAGTAAAAAAGGAAAAACACACTAATTAGAAAAATTACAACAAATTTAGGTAGTGTAAAAATTATATGGCCCTAATTTATCCATCTGTATGTAACATGAATATCTTTTGTCAGTTACCTGCCTTTTCATGATGAACTGCACTTGCATCACTTTTTTTAAAGATGACAACAGACGATTTATACTTGTGCTCCCGTTTGGCCTGTGCTACCAAACTTTAAACATCACTAGCTCCAGTGCTATGTGCAAAAAAATGTCTGCATTAATTTACTGCATTCTGTATGCTACTACAGGGACTGAGGGCAGGCACTCTTTTCCTGTTGGTTCTTTGCAATGCTGGCAAATGTAACCTTCCAGTTGATTTGTTTTAATAATAAAGGATATTAGAAGTAAAATCGGTCTGGGTAATTACAAATACTTTGATTTTAATAGTCACACAGCAAGAAAAAGAAAATTTGTATAGGAAAAAGATGCAACAAAAATCATTTTATCATTGCATCGCAGCCCTCTGAATCCTAATCGAATCGCATCATGACGTGCCTAGAGATTCCCACCCCTACCGATGGCCGTAAATTCAAACAGAGCGTCTTCCGTGTCTGGATCTGGAATGGATGTATTCTTGAGTCTATAAGGTAACAATAATTTAATAAGATAACCTTGTTTGAAATAAGTTTGGCTAAAAGAAAAATTTGGTTTCGTCTATACTATTAGGTACTTATACTATATTGACTGGGTTAAATAGAATTGCATTACTAAAAAGAGACTAAAATACAATTTTCATTGACTAAAACTAGAGTAAATGTCATCAGTTTTCGTCGACTAAAACTAGACTAAAATAGTCATGGATAATTCTGACTAAAATAAGAAGGTCCGATTCACATTTCGCGTCTAAAACCGCGCGGAAAACGTGAGCTGCACTGCGTTCTCCTTTTTTTCCAAAGCGCCTGGACTTTGCGCTCTCCTGGCGTCTGTCGTCGCTAAGCAACCATGGGCCATGATAGCCGTTGAGACGAGGAGGTAGGACATGGTGATTACCTCCTAAAGACATACCTGGAACGTACCATATTCGTCGCAGCAACGTACCAAATAACGTTTCTGGGACGCGATGAGCATGTCCTAACGACCAACAGTCATGTTAAAAAGTTTTTATTTTATTTAAACAATTATCATCCCTCACATGGAGGATTAAATTAATTTGTGATTTAATCTGTGCGTTAAAGATTCCATTTTATGCACAATTGGAGTAATTCTCTATTCAACTATGTATAAAGCACAGTATAACGATTATAAAACTCAACACAGCACTGTACATCACAATCAGATATTTTATTTATACTGTAGACATAAATAATCAAAGACTTCAACACAATATAGAGGATTTAAAGCAGATCTTTATTAACAGAGATGAATAAACATTATGTTTAAGCTTAACATTATATTCTTGTATTACCAAATAAGTTTAGCAGGTTGTCTGTTTTTAAAAACAACAATCAAAAGCTTCTTTAGTCACACTCACAAACATCAGGGTCTGTTCATTTAAACGTGCCAAATCGATCGAAAATAACCTAAATATGTGTTTACTCTCACATCTGTAAGGTATAAAGTAAAGACAGAATATTAATAACCCACTAAAGGAATATCAGGCAGTGAGGTAAAAAGAAATGACCGGTCCGTTTAAATGATGCGAGCCCGCGGCTCTTTGTAGAACAGAGAAGGCGAGTGTGAGCACATATCAGACACGCGCACTAAATAAATAGAAATGCAGTTTTAATTGTGGTATTGAATTAAACTCCTGTTTAATAGCTGTCAGAAGTCGGATTTATAGCATTCGTCTTGACATTATAACAGATTTTACTCTTGATCATAAATGTTCCATACAATAACATAATAAATGGAAATGACCAGATTCATTAATCAAATGACCAGTGTCCAGGTTATCTGAAGACCAGTACATCACGTCGCTACAACGTTCTCCATGGGATTAATTCACAACGTTATTTGAGGACGTGGCTAGGACGTTTCTGAAACGTAAGCAAAAATGACCAGCGTCCAGAATATCTGATGACCAGTACATCACGTCGCTACAACGTTCTCCATGGGATTAATTCACAACGTTATTTGAGGACGTGGCTAGGACGTTTCTGGCACATAATCCTGGAATTCTGGAACTAAAAATTCTAAGAAATGGAACTTTGCCAAGACGTCCTCAGAACGTGGTCACAAAGTAATGTCACGGTGACCAAATGAAGACGAACTAGCGACGTCGTCAGAACGTACTGTGTTAGCTGGGTTATTAGATACTGTGAAAATTGTTTGTGCTTCGACAACTCTGTGATAAGCAGAATTTTTTTTTTTTTAGTTACAGTTGTTCATATTACAGAGAAGTTGAAAATTGTTTGTGCTTTACAACTCTGTGACAAGCAAAAAAAAATAGTTACCTGTTGTAATTACAGAGAAGCTGTCCTAAAAATATTAGTCTCACTGTGCCATTCTTGGAGAACTGCCACATCCCAAAAAAGTACAGGTACCGTATCGGTATTGGTATCAGGGAGTACCAGGAAAAAATATCGGTACTCCTACTCTGTCTTTAAAAATGGTATCGGTGCATCCCTAGTAATAAAACTAGTGCTGTCAATCGATTAAAAAATAATCACGATTAATCACACATAATAATAATATTTTAAAATATACTTTTACATTTTAATAATTTCACATTTAATGTAGAAACAACATATTTCTTTAACAGCGTCATTTTATGAATGAAAGAAAACATTTTGATATTAGTACTGTAACTGATGTCTCTATTAAATTGATTATTTTAACATTAATTATAGCCATTCAACAATATAATTGAGAGCTATCATGAAATATACAGAAATTGAAGGAAGTTCTCAAACACTTTACAGTCTTTAATGCTAAATTATAAATTAAATGCAGAAGAATTCTCTTTAAAGCTACAAAATCACATTGATTTCTTCTTTTATTTTGTTCTTTGATTAACATTAGTGACAGGAGTCACAGCAGCA
>NC_079904.1:21059410-21089722 GCF_024868665.1 Triplophysa rosa
TGAGACCATGTGGTGTCTCCACTAATTCCTCCCTTCGGTAGGTAGTGGTCTCTGCAGCGTTTTTCCCCCAGGGGGGAATAATGCTTACCCAGTGGCCCTTACGGTGCCGGGCGGCTTCTCGCTGGTTAGAGAACTAAGGCCTCCGCCCGTGACGGCCGGTGGCAGGGGCTTCCCGCCTTTTCACAAAAGCTCTGGGACCCCCTACCTCTCTACTGGACGGTCACAATTTCGTGTTAGTGCCTACGTCTGACTCGCCCAGGCCAGTCAACGTCGCACCGCTAGAGATTGTGACGTGGCTCAGCGCTGTGGAGTCTTCCATAGGAACCCCAATCTGTCGGTTCGACACAACGTCGAGAGACCGACAGAAAGGGAACGTCTTGGTTACGGATGTAACCTCAGTTCCCTGATGGAGGGAACGAGACGTTGTGTCCTTTATGCCACAACACTGGCTGCCCGCCGCAGCGGTCGGGGGGATGCTCTCAGGCTCCTCAGACCAAACGGTGAATGAGCACGCCGGCTTCCCTCTTATACCCGGACATCCGGGGAGGAGCCCGGCATGCAAATTTCATTCGCCAATTTTCATTAGCCTTTTCTAAATACTCAGAAGATGATAGATTCTCAAGACAACCCCAATCTGTCGGTGTGCGAGACTACAATCTGTCTAAGTAGTCTCGCACACCGGAGACCTGAGTTCAAACCCCGCTGCTGACAGAAACACCAAGCCATACTTCATGGACCCAGAGATGCCCATCACTCGCGATCTCCTACCCACGATCGCTCAAAATGAGAACTCAGTCCAACACCACGAAGTGGCGCTAGCCCAATCAGGAAGTTCTGAATGCCAAACACTCACAACTGTTGGCTGAAATCACCACTTTCGATCCGCCAGATCTTTGACCGGTTACCTCTACATCAAGCCATCTCTCCAGCGACCGCCACTGTCTCTGTTCCTAGCCCTCAAGCACCCACCCCCTTTGCTGAACCACGCTTACCTCCACCTCAACGCTACACTGGATATCCCAGAGCCTGTCATGGATTCCTTACGCAGTGCTCCCTCAGCTTCGAGTTACAGCCCTCATCCTACCCCTCAGACAGAGCGAAGATCGCTTACTTCATCACTCTTCTCTCTGGCAAGGCCCTCGCCTGGGCTACGGAGGTTTGGGAGGCCCAAAGCCCGTTTTGTGCAAGCTACACTGCCTTCGAGAAGGAATTCAGGAGGGTCTTCAATCACCCCATTTGTGGCCGAGAGGCATCAAAACAACTGGTGTCTCTCCAACAGGGCAGACCAAGTGCTGCAGAGTAAGCCAACCAGTTCCGTACCGTTGCGGCAGGAAGTGGCTGGAATGACGAATCGCTCATGGTGTGCTTCCAAAATGGTCTTTCAGAAGCGCTCCAGGACGAGCTGGTTACACGTGAGCCGTCTACCACTCTCGAGTCCCTCATTGACCTTGCAGTCCGGTTGGATAACCGTTTGAGAGAGAGGAAACTGAGCCACCGGTTGTTCGTTCCTATTGCCCCCCCAAGTAAACCAGAGGACATTACCACAGTCCCCAGATATTCCTGAACCCATGAACTTGGGTGGTTCCCGTCTTTCCTCGTCTGAACGAGACCGCCGTATGAGGGAACGGTGTTGCCTATACTGTGGCCTTCCGGGACATTTTCGCTCGGGTTGCCCTGAACTCTCGGGAAACGACCGGTCCCATACAGGCAAGGAGGGACTCTAACGGGAATAACCCAGATGCCTCCTCCCTCCAATTCAGGACTGTTCCTTCCTGTCACACTCACCTGAGGTAGTCGCAAACTCCAAATGAAGGCCTTAGTAGATTCAGGGGCTGCTGGAAACTTTATTGATCTCTCTCTAGCAGAAGGACACAAGATCCCATCTGACCATCTTTCCAATCCCCTGTCCATTACTGCCGTGGATGGCAGGCCCTTGGGTTCTGGAAAAATAACCCATCTTTCCGCCCCGCTAAGGCTATCCATCCAGCGACACCAGGAAGAGCTACGGTTCAACCTGATACACTCCCCAAAGTTCCCAGTTATCCTCGGACACCCCTGGCTTCTCAAGCATAACCCTCAGCTAGACTGGTCCTCGGGCACTGTCTCCAGTTGGAGTCCCGCATGCCGTCTTACCTGTCTCACCATAGAAAATCCTGACCCTGCTCTCGAGTCCCCTGAGTCCCTAGAGCTGTCCCGAGTCCGGAGCCATTACCACTATCTCAAACAAGTATTTAGTTAGTGCAGGGCCACCTCCCTACCGCCTCACAGTTCTTATGACTGCGCTGTGGATTTACTGCCAGGCACATGTCCCCCCCGAGGGCGCATATTCTCCTTATCCTCTCCCGAACGTGAGGTGATGAAAACCTACATTGAGGAAGCCCTAGCTGCGGGGATCATCCGACCATCCACCAGGCTGGAGCTGGCTTTTTCTTTGTGGGGAAGAAGGACGGAGGATTACGCCCCTGTATTGATTACAGAGCTCTCAACAAGATCACCATCAGTAACAGCTACCCCCTACCTCTCATGGCCACAGCATTCGAGCTGCTCCAAGGAGCTTCCATTTTCACCAAACTTGACTTGCGTAATGCTTACCACCTCATGCGCATTAAACAAGGGGATGAGTAGAAGACTACCTTTAACACCCCTACTGGGCACTATGAGTACCGGGTCATGCCCTTAAGCTTCACCAACGCCCCCGCTGTCTTCCAGGCCCTGATTAACAATGTTTTGAGAGACATGCTCAATCAGTTTGTATTCGTTTATCTTGATGACATCCTGATTTTCTCGAGATCCCTCCCAGAGCACATAGAGCATGTTAGCAGAGTCCTCACCCGTCTTCTGGTTAATCATCTCTATGTTAAACCAGAGAAATGCGAGTTTCATGCTGCCCAAGTACAGTTCCTGGGGTACATCATAAAACCAGGCCACATTCAGATGGACTCCCAGAAGGTTCTGGCAGTTAATGACTGGCCTATCCCTACCTCTGTTAAGCCAGTACGGCGGTTTTTAGGCTTTGCCAACTTCTACCGCAAGTTCATCCTCAATTTCAGCTCTGTTGCAGCCCCTCTGTCGGCCCTCACCAAGGGGAAGAACACACACTTCCAGTGGAGTTCCGAAGCTGAGCTGGCATTCAATGAACTCAAGCGTCTTTTCACCTCAGCACCCGTTCTCACCCTTCCCGTCTCTAACAAGCCTTTCGTGGTGGAGGTAAATGCCTCGGATGTAGGAGTGGTAGCAGTGCTCTCTCAAAGAGGTGATGACAACAGGCTTCACCGATGCGCCTATTTCTCGCCGCCTTACACCCTCGGAGAGGAATTATCACGTGGGAGACAAGGAGCTACTGGCGGTTAAATTGGCTCTGGAGGAATGGAGACACAGGCTTGAGGGGGCCAGACATCCTTTCCAAGTTCTTGCTGACCACAAGAATTTGGAATACATCCAAAAGGCCAAAAGACTCAACCCCTGCCAGGCACGCTGGTCTCTCTTTTTTAACCGGTTCCATTTCATCCTGTCTTACCGTACTGGTTCAAAGAACCTCAAGCCTGATGCCCTGTCTCGAGTCTACGCCAACAACAACCATGAAGGCCCTATCACGCCTATTATCCCCGAGTCTAAAATTGTGGCTCCTATGAGGTGGGAGGTGGAGTCAGCCGTAAGACGCACACAGACTCAAGAACCAGATCCGGGAGGAGGTCCCAACAACCGCCTATTCGTTCCGAAGTCTGTACGATCTAAGATTCTCCAATGGGGCCACTCCTCTCGTCTTACCTGTCACCCAGGCACTGACCGCACCCTTGAGTTCCTCCAAAGGAGATTTTGGTGGCCAAGTATGAAGGAGGATACTAAGACTTTCGTAAAGGCTTGCACCACATGCAATCAGGGGAAAGTTCCCCATCGTGCAACCCTTGGATTACTCCAACCCATTACTCGACCCTGGTCCCACTTATCTATGGATTTTATCACTGGGCTCCCACCATCCCGAGGTACCACCATTATTATGGTCATAGTCGACAGGTTTTCAAAGGCCACCAAATTTATCCCCCTACCCAAATTACCTACAGCCAAACAGACTGCCGAATTAGTGACTAACCATGTGTTTCGAGTGTTTGGCATCCCACAGGACATTGTCTCGGATCGAGGCCCCCAGTTCTCCTCCCGATTTTGGCGAGCCTTCTGCCAACTCCTTGGGGTGTCAGTGAGCCTCTCCTCGGGCTTCCATCCTGAGTCTAATGGTAAGACAGAGAGGGTGAACCAGGACCTAGAGACCACCCTGAGATGCATGGCAGCCAATAACCCCTCTTCTTGGTCCACTTTCATCATGTGGGCGGAATATGCCCACAACACCTTGTGCAGCTATGCCACAGGCAAGTCCCCCTTCGAGTGCCAGTTCAGATACTGTTCCCCACTGTTCCCGGAACAAGAGGTCGAGGTTGGAGTTCCCTCGGCGCAGCTGTTCACCCGGCGCAGCTGTTCACCCGTCGCTGTCGTCGGACTTGGTTGCAAGTCTGCCGCAAGCTCCTCAGAGTCTCTCAGCTGTACCAGAGGCAAGCTAACTGCAAACGCAGACCAGCTCCCACTCTCCGCCCTGGACAATGCGTTTGGCTTTCCACTAGGAACCTCCCCCTCCGAGTCGAGTCCCGCAAACTGGCCCAACGCTACATAGGTCCCTTCAAAGTGGCAAGGAGAGTAAACAGTGTAACTTATCGTTTATACATACCCAAATCTTTAAAGATCAATCCCACCTTTCATGTTTCCCTGTTAAAACCTGTTGTCTTCTCTCCTTTTGCTCCGACAGGCAGACCTCCTCCTCCGCCTCGCATAATCGGAGGCCAGCCAGCGTACACAGTCCACCGCATACTGGACTACCGTCGAGTACAAAGATCACATCAGTATCTTGTGGCCTGGGAAGGCTATGGCCCGGAAGAGCGCTCCTGGGTTCCTGCTAAGGACATTTTGGACCCGGATCTCATCCGAGCTTTCCACGCTCTTAGACCTCATGATGTATTTGTAATCTGCTTGTTTTGCGTGTTTATGAGTGAAAGAGTGGCATGGTTGCGCTTGTGGAGCTTTCAGCGTCCGCGTTTCACAACGAGGAAGCTTCCGTCAAACATCCCTTTGTGGAAACCCGTCAAAATAAAAGTCCTTTATTTGAGAAGTTATAACATTGTTTTTAATAATTCGGCCACAGAGTATATTTACTTACTTTAGTAAATTGAAGTAAATTTGCTAGTAAAATTATCAAATATAGTACATATAATTAAAAAAAATTACTTGCTTAGAAAATAGTACTTACATTTATGTAGACCTAAAACCAGAAAGGAAAAAAGAAATACGGTCTACCAGCCAAATGACCATAGTGATGTAAAGTAAATATGTTGAAATACATTATGATGTGATCCTATGCACATGCTAAGTGCCGTAAGTGGTATGCTAAGAAACACACACGTTTTGTTATGTGGCATTTTCTGATTGCTAAGAAGCATTTGTAAACTGCAGTTCTAAAGCTCAGCTGAAATAAAGAAACTTAAAATGTTTAACATCTTTTCACATCATGTCTTTTTGCATTAAAACAAGCGTAGTATCGATAACAGTATTGATAAGTACCGGTATCGATAAGCAGTATCAATATCGGTGTCGATATCGATAAAACCTTAACGATACCCATCCCTAGTCAAAGGTGCTCCAGAACTGTTTTCTTTCCTTAATTCTTCAAAAATATCTCTTTTTGTGTTCAACAGAACAAAACAAATGGTCGTGAATGACGTCCCAAAACTGAAAATTGCTAACATTCGTCCAAATATTTTTCTTCCAAATAACTTTATTTATGTTCAACAGAACAAAAAATATAAAGCTTTGGAATTGAGGGTGAGTAAATGGTGAACTGTCCCTTTAAAACACGTAAAATCAAAATTCATTTAGTATTTGAGCTCCATATAGATTGACTTTTTAATTATTTCTGAATATCTTTAATTTAAATGAACATGTGACATTGCGAAAACCAAAATAGTGATAAAACAGAAACTGAAGTATCAATAATACAATAATAATATTTTATACAGAATAACTTGTCAAATCACGTTACCACAACAGAACTGTCTGTCGTATGGGAGATGTGGGCAGTCACATAGAGCCGTGACATGACAACAGGGCTGTCTTGGTGTTGTTGAAATGATCTGAATAGACAGGAAATTCATTAAAATATTCAACTAGACACACATGGATGTCAACATTCACTGTAACAAACCACAATAACAATGACAAGAAAAGATGAGCTTTGAATTATCGCCACATGGCAAATAATTAAATCACAAACACTAGAAGTAAATAAAAGAAACAAACAATAACAATAATTAATTTACTCAAATATGCCTACAGAATTATGATTTTCAGTGCTAAATTCATTACATCGAACCACTCTGTTTCAACTGAACGACTACTTTAAAATCAAATGATGTCACAAACTTATCATGAGACTGCAACAAAAAGCCAATAAGATTTTCTGTTTTCTGTCAAAATAGTTGAATTCAATGGCTTTTGACAGGTAATGAGTGTTGTCCGGAAAAGAGGTCTTAAAATGCTTCGTTCCGGATGCTGTTTACTTTATCAGTGTCTGCTATCACCCATTTTGGCCGTAAGAGAGAGAGCGAATCATTTCCTGTGTTGATGACTAGACTTTCAGAGCTGTTTTCCTCTGTGTTTTGAAGGAAATCAATGTGGGCAGAGAGCCTGCTAATTGTATCAAGGTTTTTAGGCCTGTGATATTAGATAAAATGGGAGGCATGAATATTTCATGGTTTCCATTTCTCTCTTGTCACCCCTTAGCGCTTTCACACTTGTCATATATTCGGAAATGTTGAGAACGTTGATGTTTTAATTCACAGCATATGCAGATTCGCCCCCAGGGCCAATTGACACATTCTTTTACACCTGTAAGTGCACCCATTTGTTGATGAATTAAACCTTTCCTCTTTCAAGTTTTTTTTTGTGAGGTGAATATTTTTACAAATCTTTCCAAAAATGAGTTTGGGTGGTTGTCAGTTGTAATATGAGTTTCAACTTTTTAGAGCTGGTTATTCATAAGTTCTTAAACAACATACATAACGAAACATTTTATTTTTTAGAAAATAAATCCATAAAGGAATAAGCGACCATAAGTGACTGCAAAAATATTAATTTGTGTGAATTTACAATAAGAATACATTTTATTTGTAATCTACTTTACTCAACACTATGGAAGCCATGAACCACAATGTAGAACAAATCTTAAAGGAAAAAAATCCTTACATTCCCCCCTAGCCCAAGTCCTTTTCTCTTCAAAAAAAATCCTAAAAATTGTTTTTAGTATGAGTTCATTTTTCACCAGTGACGTTGAGGGGTGGGGTTAGGGCAGGGGCTTCAGTATTGCTTTTTCTCTAATAATTATATGTTTTTATACAATTCACATCGTATGAGTTTATACAAATTTGCCATCTTGTAAAACAAACTCCAATCCCGTACACTCGAAATGTGAGAATTATCAACTTTGTCTCAGATGTTAAGATTGTACACGTAGAATAATGTGGATTTGGGTAAATTTGATGAGAAATGATTGAGTTCATATCGAGGTCTTTAACAATAATACATAGTAGACTTGGCAAATTTGAGCTCAGTTGTGACCTTGTTGAGATCTTTTCTCATTTGTGAGATTTCTGGTCTTTTTCTCAAGAGAAACATCTGAGAAGCAGAATACTTGAGCAAAAGTTTCCATTTGCTCTCTGTTTATTCTGTTCATGCTACACATTCTCACTCCTGACACCACATATTGACGTTCGGGGTAGCCATTTGTCGTCGTTTTTCAATGTGCAGGGTAATCTGTTGCTTTCCATGAGAAACCATCGCCATCATTACATCTGCTTTGAACGTGAAATGGTATTGGCTCCCGTTATCGACTGCACCATGCTATTGTTCTTCGTTTAAAGTTATTGTACGGCTTGGGATCAAAATGTGTAGGGTGGGGTTAGGTGCTCTAAAATATCTTTGAAACCATAAATATTTATGAAACAAATTATATTTTTACAAATGCAATAAATTAAGCACGCCTCCTTCTGAAGAGTATAGTGAGTAACCTAAAAGCAGCCAAAGGGATACCCACGTGTTAAAAAGTGATGCCGAGGGGCGCTCCCCAAATGTCAATATGTGAGTCCGGAGTGAGAACGTGAAATAACTGAGATCTCTGTAATTTCCATTTTTATGGATACTTTGAGGGGGATGTATGGGTACACACAACACCCCCCAAAGTTACTCTAGTTTCATTTTCAACATAACCCTGAATGGAGCCTGAAACATCTGCATTAATAGCTCATATCTGTAACCATTAGGCTGCCATTTCATTCTTTGGTAGTCGTATTTCAGACACCATTTATCCAAATCAACAGAAAGAGTCTTAATGGAGTAATCCCAAGGACACACTTATGGCGGAGAGTTGTACAGTTGTCTAGATCAAATCTGTCTGAGATCGATAACTTTGGTGCTACCAGTCAAAAACCTTCACTGTTTTTTCACAGTATTTTTTTTCCTTTTCAAGGTTTTGTTCAAACAGTCCAACACTACTTATTTTTATACCTGGGCTGTTTTTTTCACTGCCAAGATCAGGGCAGTATTAAGTCATGTTCTTTGTAGGCTGGAAAATACAGTATGTGTGGATGAAAATACACAGTTCCTCTAAAGCTAAAAGTTTCGAGAGTATAAATACACCATAACGGTAAACAAATAGTCCAACCAAAAAAATAATTTCTGTTATTATTTTCTTAGCAGAATATCATTCAGTAAACATTTCTCAAGATGCAGCACTTACCACAAAATGACAGTTCATTGTAAATCTGTTAAGCTCCAGTTAAAGTAAAATACATAAAACAAGTACCATAAAAAATTTGAAACCTTAAAAAGACATTCAAGAGTTTTTAAAAATCCTCACAAACAAAAATAAAATAAAAAATAGACACTGATTATATGAACTACTTGAATCATTCTTTTTTTTACATAGAATCTACAATGAGCTTAACAACTGCTTGGTTCAGAAAAAACATAAAGGTGAATAAATATTTACAGAAGTTTCATCATGATGACGCTACAATGTCAATGCAATGTCCCTGTCGACATTTAAAGAATGTACAACTGTCCTTTAAAGTCCACAGAGACTTAAGAACTGCTCTTTTATGCGCTGTCATTAATATTCTGGGTCTTTGTATTTAAAAAAAAGATAGTTAAGAGACAGCAAATGGCAGCAAGGGGCGGAATAATGGGTTTCCACACCATAAAGAACAACTCCTGCCACGCTGCCAAGCAGACATAATGACATCAGAGCAGACATAATGACATATTTATAGCACCACTTATTATTCTCCAAGCTCTATATGCCACTTACTCTGTTTTTACTGGCACCCGATGGCTCCCCGCAGCTCCGAGCAACCTCAGGGCCTCCCCGCAGAGAACAATGAGCAGCTCTCATTACAACATCAAGAAATGCTCTTTGACTGAGGTACATTGCCTCACGAAGATACATCTCATGATATCCTCAAAGATTTGTGGTAGTTTTGATTAAATCTTGGAGTTTGGCAGTTTATTACTCGCGAGAGATTATAGCAAGTCTACTTCTACACTGACACGTCTGAACTGATATGTGATCAAAGGCTGAGCAAAATTATATTGTGATTCTTTTTACTAGCTTTGAGGACCTTTGATAATTTACTTATCATCTTACACTTTATCTCAATGACATTTAATGGTGTGTCTGACATTAAACAAAGCATCCCAAAATAGGAACACAAGGAGTAAACTATATATTTTTCAGAAGTAGGAATAACTTCTTTGCAACCATTTCAGAAACATCTCTTCTCACCTTTTTATAGTCTGTGAACCTTTTTACGCTTTAAAAAAACCTTTTCTACAAGACAATGTTGTGTCGATGTTAACAGTTCTTCGGGGAACCAAAGAACATTTTAACCCATAGAGGTGGAGTGGATGGCTAAAGTATCACCCAACATTAGTAAATGCATTAGTAGTGAATATAATTAGTGTAGATATACAAGTACATTATTATACTCCCTAACACTGCTGAGACCAAAACTGCCTTCGGTGGTAAAGATTGGTGGCAAAGAATGCAGTCACATACAACCGCTACATCCAAATTAAAATAAATTGTAAATGGATGACTTGAAACACAAACTTTTGAGCAAGCTAGCTCATTCATTGAAAGGTTGTGCCATTACTACACTGTCAGTGTAAAAAAAAAAATGTCTGGACACACTGAGCCACATAGTACTCATGTGGGAAATGATGCTTCAGATCCAGCCTGTGCATTTCCTAATTTAATTTTCCTATCTACATTTGTTTTCAATAAAATGTCTAAAAGCCTGTCCAAACCAATGCTTTATATCTGCAAGAACTGGTACATCTTTATATAACTCTCAGGAAAAAAGTAGATGGCTTTTAAAATGCTAAATGAATTATACAAAGGCAGATATAGAAATGCGTTTCCAGAGAGCAAATACTCTCAGTTCATGAGTCTCAATATTGGCCCAGTTCGGATTTACCAGGTTGCACATTTCATCACCACATCATTTAACAGCTGCAATAACACGGGCGGTGAGCAGCTGTTGTCGCAGACAGCGAGGGAGTTAATCAATTAAATGCTGCCCAGTCCTGAAGAATCAGAGTCAAGCACTCGCAGACATGCGGTGAGGCCTAGTGTTTATTGCATTAGTTCTCAGGCAACCCGCAAGGCTAATCCTAAATTTATTTGGTCTATATACTCTGCAAAGTGATTTTGACGCACCCTTCATACAGAGAATATCTGCCCTACATGCCAATACAGAGAACTGAAGGAAATATAGGAAAGACAAAAAAGAGGGAAAGACTCTTATATATAACAAGCTGTTCTTAAGTAACGTTTGGGACTCCACCTGGAGCTGTCAAATCCGATTTCAATCTCAATATTCTGACAAAGCAAGATGCAAATGAGGGACAGTGTGAGAAATATAGGCATTAAACACATATCAGCATGTCCTAAGATGACGCAGTTCAACAGAAAGCTCATTGATTTCAGCACCATGGACAGAGCTGAATCACCCCAATAACTATTTCACTCTTTCAGTTCTATCTAAGTAGACGTTTTCAAGCCTGTGCTGAAGAACCCTTAGTTCTAGGGATTTTGTATATCTCCCTCATCTGACACACCTAATTCAACTCATCAGCTCATCAGTAGAGATTTCAAAACCTGAAATCAGCTGTAAAATGCCTGAATTGGGTGTGGCAGATAAGGGAGACATGGAACGTGTAGATAAGGGAGACATGGAACATGTGCAGTAGTAAGGGTTCTCCAGTAAAGGTTTGAAAACCCATGTGCTAAAAGTCTCTCTTTGGCACAACATATCTTTTTTATCACTTTATCAGCGTTTTTAAATACAACTGACATGTTAGGTCTGTTTCAAACCAAATTAACTGCCTATTCATTACTATTAAAGTATCCCAAATCAACCTGAATTAACCCTAATAAACACTATAATATTAATATTATAATGTCTTATAAAGGAACGGGCTACTTGAATAGTCTTTTCAATGTATACTTTTTTACTTTAAGTAATTTTTATAATTACGACCCAAATTAACTGCCTATTCATTCATTACTATTAATAATAATAACACTAATAATGTTAATATTTTTAATGTCATATATAGAGACTAGTAACTGGCTACTTGAGTAGTCTTTTCATTGCATCCTTTTTAAAAACTCAATTTTTTAAAGTACGAGTACCAATACTTTTTCTGGTAGTACAGGTTGCCTATACCGATGCCTACTTGTATTTTTGGTGAGGTGGAAATTTTCCAACAACGACACTGTGAGACTAATAAAAATAGAATAGTTTCATAATTACGAACAACTCCACTTCAAACAAATTATAAAAACATTAATAATTTTATGTGCTTGTAACAAACTTTCAAAGCACATATTTCAGTCAGTTCTGTCCGTTATGTCACATGAGGTATCGGTCTTTGGTCTCTGTGTATTTTTACGAGTACAAGTACATGAGCTTAATATCGGGCCTGACACCGATACTGGTAGATAAATTATGACTTTCATTTGAGTAATAAGTAATGACTACTTTTTCTGTTATTACTTGTACTTTTACTTGCGAGTAATTTTTGGCTACTCAACCCACCTCTGGTGATATCATGACAAGATGTTTGACTGTCACTACCAATCAAACTGCGTGTTCGTTTATACCTAATGCGTATACATAGTATACATTATACATAGTCCCTTACCCAGCGTTTTACAATATTACATTTGAAAAGTCTGCATTTATATTGATGTATTTGTCAGATGCATTGGACAAGTGCATTCAATGTATACATTTTACGACTGTGTGTGTGTTCTATGGGATCAGGCCAATTCTTGCACTTCTAACGTAGAAAGCTCATAGAGTTGCGTTAGTTAGTTGCATTTACCCATCTGAACAGGTTAAAAAAATGCTCAAGAGAGATGACCATTCTCAACAACGCTCTCTGACAGTAACAGGGCCATTTATAATGACAGACATTTATAATGACAGAGAGAGGTCATGCTGTATTTATTGTGGAAAAGGGTCGTAAGTGAAGACTGTTTGTTTTTACACAAGGCAAGAGAGAATCAGAAGTGTTAAATGCTCTGTTAAAAGATGAGTAGGACTGTTGAGTTTCATACTCTCTGTTTGCTTTTATTCAGTTGAATGGATTTAGCTGTAGTCCCACTGTAGACAGAAATGCTAACAGAATGCTAATAACAAGATTTGTTGTAGAGCCCTGCAGAATGAGCACTTCAGACACGCTGAAGTGCCCCTGGAAAGAGCCCTGCAGGGCTGATAAAGGGTCCAGGAGAGGAGCAGTGAAGTGGGCACATTTACCAAACAACTGCACCACTTTGCATGCTGTATTTTTAGCACAGACACATATACATTTTACTAACCACCTGCATTCCATTTTAACCAGGGGCTAAATCAGGGGCAGGGTGCTAACCATCTTAGCACAAGTCGATGACATCTTTAGGGTATGGACCTATGAAATGAGCCTTTCGTGATTATTCAAGAGTATATGCATATCTGCTTATTTGTCATTCGAAGATTTCTGCAGCACACCACACTTTTCTCAATATTTATGATGGTCACAGTATCCACTGGAGTGGAATAAGAAGAGCTGGGAGCATATGTTTTTATCACGATTAATCATTTGACAGCCCTAGTAATTTTGTTTTTGATTGCATCCCCAACATCCCCATGCAGAGAGAAAGAGAGAGAATGAGAGAGATACCCAGAGAGTCAGGTTGGGAAATATTGGACCCTGGTCATAGAATAGGGAACTCTAATATAATACAGCACAGGCTCATAACAGTATTATAGTGTTAAAGTGGTTATCTGGATGTCTGTTTGGCTGGTGCAGATTCTGTGGAAGCTCAATATGTTCACTGGAAGCTTAAGTGCTTTTTGCCAGTTAAAGATACCAAGATGTGTGTAAAGTACTCTGAAACAACTGTTTTGTCTATAGATGTTCCTAAGAGAACGGATGGTTGGAACGAGATGGAAAGATTGTTTAAACCCATTGGGGAGAATTCACTAAGAAGGAATTGTGAAGTTTGTTTGTTTGAATTTTCTGCCTTGTTTTAGCGCCTCTTCATGCACCTGATGCACCCTTGTTTACATTGTTTTAACATACAGTAACCAAGAGCTGATGAAGCAGACTGGATCAGAACCCAACATGTTTACATTTGTCATTATCATCATCAGATTTCTAGATAACTGACCAGGGCTGCGTTCCTGAAACCTTCTTAACGCTAAGTCATTCTTAAGTTATACCTTAAGCTGTACCTTATCGTTAATCAGGGTTTTTCCTGCATAGAGAAATTGGAGGCGCACGCCTCCGTCAAATGTCGTGCCGCCTCAGGCTCTCGCCAAAATTATGTTGCGAGTCTTCACAAGAAATTCTGCGTGCATTTAACAGACTGTCATTTGTAACTGCAGTTGCGACATTACGCCACAGTGGAGGCGCTGTTTCATTATCAGCACACTGAGGAAAAAGAGTTAAAAAGAGTTGCAGAACAAGAGCCAGCCTGTGTTTCACGGCTGTTTGTTTTGCATCCAAGTATGTTTAATTTCTTGAAATTTATTAAAGGGGTCATATGGCGGAAGTACGTGTTTTTCTGTGTTTTTGGTGTGTTATAAGTTGCCCATGCATGTATTAGACACGTAAAATTGCACAAATGAAAGTGTGGGAACAAAAGATGCATTCTATCTAAAAGCGAATGCTCAACCAGACTTGCCTGAAACGCCTCGTGTAACCACACCCCAGCGAATCTACGTAACTTCGTAACATGATTTGACTAAGACCGCCCAAATCTACACGTAGTTAAGGTGGGCGTAATTGTAAATCTCATTGTATCGTCTGTCAGTACAATTGCTTTGGAACCTGATGTTCCGAATATGGTAAAAGGCGTTACATTTCCGTGAAATGCTTGCAGTATTTGACCAATCACTACGCACTGGTGAACTGACCAATCATAGCACACCTCGCTTTTCAGAGCCATGAGCTTTGTAAAAAATCAGCGCGTTTCAGAGAGGCAGGGCAAAGAGGAGATACAAACATGCACGGTATGTGGAAAATACAAGTTTTTTAAACTTTAAATGGTGTATACACATTGCATAACATCTAAAGCAAACAATAATATTTGTTTAAGCTGTGTCATATGACTCCTTTAAATTAACATGACATACATCATTGTAATGTCTTTAGCTGTGAAGTAGGATCGTTGAATACTGTACACAGCGAGTTAGCCAGTATGAACGCACATTGGGTTAAGAACGACTCGCACATGAATGACTCATTTGAACCGATTCATTTAAACTAATGAACTTTTCAGTCACTAGCGAATAAAAGAGATCATTGAATCATTTAAAGTGAACCACAGAGAATGCAAGATGTGAATGAACTTATTTATTTAGAAACTGGTTAATTCAGTTGGCTATTGTGGGCTGAAAAGTTAGTTGAAATGATAAAAAAGCTTTATTTGATTAAAAAAACATTTCTGTTTGGTTGAATAAAAGTAATGTTTTATATAATAATTGTCATTTTTATCAAATTTTATTAGAACTTTTAATATGTCAAACTCAAAGTCACTGGTTAATCCACTTAAAGGTATGGTAGGCCTACGTGTATGTGAAGTGAAGTGACCTATTTGTCAAGTATGGTGACCCATAACCGAAATGTGACCTCTGCATTTAACCCATCCAGAGAGTAGTGAACACACGCACAGCAAGTGGTGAACACATGTACACCCGGAGCAGTAGGCAGCTATCACTGCAGCCTTGCTCAAGGGCACCTCAGTCGTTACCCGGCGGCCCTGAGATCGAACTGGCAACCTTCTGGTCACGAGTCCGACTCACTAACCATTAGGCCACGACTGCCCGCATGTGTACCGTGTATGTGTACAAGATCAGGTTAATACGTGTTTCCCCAAAACCTTCTTAGTTAAGTATATCTTCTGTAAGTCATAATTTCGTAAGGTTGGTCTGGACCGCTCTTAGCTATACCTTATCGCCTTATATGGTTTAAACCGCAATGCGAAAAGCTTTTCTACATCGCAGTTTAATTTCACATATAAAATTTTATATAATAATTTAATATAAAATTCTCTTTAGTATTAAATTTACATTTTTACTTTAACTTAGTTTTAATTTTACAAATAAAATACTCTGGTTTAATACACTCAGTGTAGGCTATTGAAGTGTTTTCATGAATAAAATTGTCATTCACTGATGGTTGTTAACGTTTTTAATTACAGCCTATTATCCCAAGGCACATCAGCTGGCAAACCATTTGACAGAAAAGGCGTAGTCTACAGTATATAAAGAGAATGAATGTTATGGGGAGTTTGGTCAAACTATGGCAGTGAGACAGCGAATTAATTAAATCAAAGATAGCGCGTTGTCCGCGGAGCCAGTTAATGTATTTGCACAATTTCATTAGAGAAAATTTTCGTGCACTGGCTACCATGTCAGAAGAGAAAATTCTACACAAATTTAGCCTGCCACGGGAGCAAATTCTGCAGCTCTTGCATCTTGTTGTCTCAACTTTGTCGAGACAAACTCGACTGAGCTACCCCCTCAGCCCCGAAAATCAGCTGCTGCATTGCGGCTCTTAATTTTTATGCCATGGGGAGTTTTCTGGAGGTGTTTGGGGATGAATATGGGCTGAGAAAGACCTCGGTGTGGCGGTTGTCACTCAGTGACAAACATCCTGCTCCGTCATGCCACCGATTACATACGTATGCCTTTTGCCAGGCACGACGTGATGGAGGCACATCAAGGCTTCCATGCCATTGCGGATGTCCCGCGAGTGATTGGCATTCTGGATGGGACACTTATCCCAATACACAAATGAGTGATTTACGCCAATAATGTGAATCAACACAGATCGTGGAGAACATTAACACACGATGGCAAACTATGAGAATATAAATGACCCTTTCAAAAACAAGCGAAGCCAAGCAGCCAGTTAATGTAGCTGGTTAACGCAAAAAAACGTATGGCCATGAGGGTGAGGGATCGGACACAAAATTATAAATACATACATACACACACAAACATTTATTTATTTCATTGTACTATTTCAGTGAGTCCTGATAAATGCAATTTCTACTATTTCTAAAGTGTTTCTTTATAATAAACATTGTTTTCTCAATACTTTACCCACTCTATAACGCAAGGTAGAGCGAACAATCGATTCTAGAGGCATCGATATCAACCTATTCAGCACCAACACCATGGACAGCACCTGCTAAAGTCGCACTTAAGAAGGTTTACCTTAAGTAACCTCAAAAGGTATAGTTCGGGGACCATGCCTAGAAAAGGTATAACTTGAGTTAAGGTGTACCTTTAGAGTCTTTGTAGAACGCTAAGAGACAACGTTATCAGGAAACGCAGCCCAGATCTATTTCCCATGCACAATATTTAAAATGATTTTGAAACAAATCACAGGGCTAAGATTTCAGGTATCTTAAAATAGCAAAAACGAAAAGATGCAAAAAGCTTCCATGAAGACAACAATCCCTCTTCAAAAGGATTTAAAGTGAATTCCAAATTAAAATATTCACTGGGCTCTATTCAAGACAGGAGCATTAACAATTCTTACCAACACCCAATATCTGTACATCTATAATGGCATCTACATGCTACATGCTATTTGACGCAATTTGCAAAACACAATTCTACACCTTCTAGGCTCCTGATAGATCAGGCACAACTGCAATTGCAGAACTACTTACTGTAAAATGACTACTAAAACGCAAATGGTGTGCTTGACTGCACTGCATGTCTGGAAATATGCCAGGTCATAATGCTTTTGATGAATCACTGCTGCCATGATTCATAGAAATTGTACGCAAACATCTCATTGTAGGATTTTCTCCTGGGGGGCACACTTTATACAATAGGGTCATCTTATGTTGTGTATGTTGATATCAAAAATAATTTATAGTCCAGTTAGCATTAAAATAAGCAACAAAGGGTGATACCTTTTTAACTTTTAATGGCATTCATTCACTGTCTATATATATACATGCCTGTATTATGCACATTCATCCATACACACCCATTTAATTTAATATATGTATGTTTTGACAATATTCCCTAATACAAAGTCTCTGTTTTGATGAAACTGATTGGAATTTGAATTAGTTTTAAATATTGGAATTAGTTTTTAATTTCCCAATGACCCCCATATTTCTCCATTTTTCTCCACTTAGAGTAGACAGTTATGCCAAACACATTTCTATGGGGTTGGCAGATATACTTACCTCATCATCATGGCAATGGTTCCCGGTCTAGACAGATTACACAATAGTTTGTTGGATTTGTTAGAAAGTCATGCCAGACTAAATATTTCACAACCTGACAAGCGCAAACTGATTGGTCAATGCTTGTTAAAAACAAACACTAAACAACACCAACAGGGTTACAACACTGACACTGAAAAACCCATGAAATGTGTTTGTTGGAGTTTCTGGCTGTGGCAGAGTAAACTTGATTTGAACAATATTCTTTATTTCCCGGACAGTATTACAGCTACGCTAATTGTGGCAAATAAATAGCAAAAAGGCTAAACCAGGCGAATAATATACAGGTTTTAGCATGCTCTCTGCAAATGGAAGTATAGGTCTCTGTAGAACACGGAAGGGGCATTTCTCAATTTTTGTCACGGAACAAAAAGGACTCTTTTTTTCAAAAAGAAAAGTTTATTATCACACACAGTGCCAAAAAACAGTCAAGAACAAAAAATGCCAGGGAACTCCAAGCACACAGTAGAAACAAAAAGTAATCCATCTGAGGAAACCGGTCGTGTTAGCGCCAGTAGCCGCAACGTGGTAGGCAGAGAGGAAATATCGCCGAACGAACCCAAAAGTTCCAAGTGGCTCTCTCTCGAAACAGCCTCCCCATGACGAGATGCGGAGTCTAAGGGTTGGAAGGTAAATCCTGGGTATAACACAGAAATACAATGAGGAGACAGTAATCCATGAGATAGGTCTCATACAAAAAACATTGTAGAACTGAGTGGACGGAAAGAAGAAGTATAAATAGGGCAACCAGAAAAGAGTGACAGGTGTGGACAATAATCAGTGAAGAAATGACACAAGTAAAACAGGAATCAGGTGAGAGTGGGGTAATGTAAAAGAAATGAGTTGCACGTGTGGCAATGAGCACGTGGCGCCCAAAAATGAAAGAAAACTAAAAAATAAACAAGGCAGCCTGTGACAGAACCCCCTCCCCTAGGATGCCTCTTGGCATCTAGCGCTACTCACGTGATCAGAGGAACTGATCTATAAGAGAGCGGTCCAGTATTTCCCGAGCGGAGATCCAGCATCTCTCCTCCGGACCGTAACCTTCCCAGTCTACTAGGTATTGGTGACCCCTGCCTCACCGTCTAACATCGAGGAGTCTACGCACCGTATAAGCCGGGGAGGGGGGAACTGAAGTAAGGGTTTGAAGGGGGGAATGGATGACAGGTTTGATTTTGGAGATATGGAATACTGGGTGGACCCTCTTAAGTGTGGGGGGTAGTTTCAGATGAACAGTGACTGGGCTGATGATTTTGACAATAGGAAAGGGGCCGGTAAACTTGGGCCCCAGTTTACGTGCAGGGAGTCTCAGGGGAAGATCTGCAGTGGACAACCAGACTCTTTGAACGCACACGTAAAGTGGGGCCTTGGAACGGCGGCGGTTTGCTGATGCTTGGTTGCGTTTGTGGGTGCGAACGAGAGCTCGTCTGGCAAGTTTCCAGACTCTGAGACACCTGCGAACGAACGGTAGCATCGGCCTCTTGCGAGGGAAACAACGGGGGTTGATAACCTAAGCAGCACTGGAAAGGTGACTGACCCGTAGACGACACCGGGAGGGAGTTGTGAGCGTACTCGACCATGTGAAGTTTGGAACTCCAAGACAACGGTTCTGCTGAGGTAAAGCAGCACAAAACTCTCTCAAGGTCTTGGTTGGCTCGCTCGGACTGCCCATTGGTCTGTTGGTGGTAACCGGAGGATAAACTGGCAGTGGCCCCCAGGAGTCGACAAAACTCAGTCCAAAATTTGAAAATAAACTGGGGGCCTCTGTCAGAGACCACGTCCGTCGGAAGGCCGTGGATCCGAAATATGTGGTCGAGAACTATGGCCGCCATCTCGTTGGCTGATGGTAACTTCGGAAGGGGAATAAAATGAACCACCTTCGTCAGGACCACTGAACTGCGAAAATACAAAATCCATGGCGATGTGGGGTCGCGAAGGGGTGGGAAGTGGCCGGAGGAGCCCAACCGGGGGGCGATTAGAGCTCTTACTAGCCGCGCAGACTGGGCAGGCCGAAACGAACTCAAGAGAGTCCCGCACCACGGACGGCCACCAAAACCGTTGCTTGACTAGCGACAGGGTACGAGTCGCTACGGGGTGACATTCAAGATTGGAGGAATGCCCCCACTGGAGGACGCTAGTTTGGACCGACTGGGGAACAAACAGTAGACCATCAGGGCAATCGACCGGGGGGAAACACTGACCAACGCCTCACGTACCCTAGATTCCACATCCCAAGTGACCGCCGCAACCACACGGCTGGGAGAAATGACGGACACTGGGGAAGTGGAAGCAGTCTGGACCTCGAACTGTCGTGAGAGCACGTCGGGTTTACCGTTTTTACTCCCTGGACGATAGGAGATGGTAAAATTAAAATGGCCAAAAAAAAGAGCCCAACGAGCCTGCCGAGAATTCACCCGTTTAACGGTGCGGATGTACTCCAAGTTCTTGTGGTCGGTCCAAACTAAGAACGGAATTTTTGCGCCCTCTAACCAGTGATGCCACTCCTCCAACGCAAGCTTAACGGCCAGCAACTCCTTATTCCCAATGTTGTAATTCCGCTCCGAGGGAGCAAGCCGGCGAGAGAAGAACGCACAGGGGTGCACCCTGTCGTCAGAGGAGGCCCGCTGGGAAAGAATCGCTCCCACTCCTGCCTCGGAAGCATCTACCTCCACAACGAATTGGCGAGACGGGTCGGGACTAACGAGAATAGGGGCAGAAGAAAAAAGGCTCTTCAATCGAGAAAACGCCTTCTGGGCCCGGTCGGTCCAAACGAACCGTTTCAATGTGGAGGTGAGCTCTGACAGGGGGAGAGCGATTTGGCTAAACCCTCGAATGAACCGCCTGTTGAAATTAGCAAATCCCAGGAATCGCTGGACAGCCTTGCGACTCTCAGGGGTGGGCAAATTTGCAACAGCCTTTACCTTGATGGGGTCCATTCGAATTCCCTCCGGCGACAGCATAAACCCCAGAAACGGAACCGACCACGCGTGAAACTTGCACTTCTCCACCTTGGCGAATAGGCGATTCTCAAGTAGCCGGCGTAACACTCGTCGAACGTGCTGGACGTGGTCACGCTCATTCTGGGAAAAAATCAGAATGTTGTCGAGGTAGACAAAGATGAACCATGTCCCTAAGCACATCATTAACGAGTGTCTGGAAAACCGCCGGGGCGTTCGACAGGCCAAATGGCATCACCAAATACTCAAAATGGCCTGTGGAAGTTTTAAAAGTGGTTTTCCATTCATCCCCCTCCCTAATCCTGACCAGGTAATAAGCATTGCGTAGGTCTAACTTCGTAAAGATGGTTTCCCCCTGCAGGAGTTCGAAAGCCGATGACATCAAGGGCAAGGGGTGACTATTCTTGACCGTGATGTCGTTCAGCCCCCAATAATCGATGCAGGGGCGGAGGGTACCATCCTTCTTCTCCACGAAGAAAACCCCCGCCCCAGCAGGAGAGGAAGAGGGACGAATAATGCCAGCCAACAAAGAATCAGCCACATACCTCTCCATAGCCTCCCTCTCGGGACCAGAGAGAGAGTAAAGACGTCCCTTAGGTGGAGAAGTACCAGGTAACAGATTGATAGCGCAGTCGTACAGGTGGTGAGGAGGTAGAGATGCTGCTCGAGCCTTACTGAAGACCGCCCTCAGATCGTGATAAACAGTGGGTAAGCCCGCGAGGTTAACAAGTTTCTCCTGTGACAGAGGAACAGAGGTTACAGGAGAAAGTGCAGAAGACAAACAATTAGACGAACAAAAAACACTCCACTCTACAACAACATACTTCCTCCAGTCAATACAGGGATTATGTTGGTGAGCCAGGTGTGACCCAGAACAACAGGAGCGGAGGGGGAACGTATCAGAAGGAATTGAATTGTCTCGGTATGGTTGCCAGAAGTGGTGACTGACAAAGGTCCAGTAATGGAGGTAATCTCCATAAAGGGGGTGCCGCTGAGGCTTCTGGCCGAGATGGTGTGGGAGAGTGGCGAAACAGGAACCCCCCACTTCCTAGCCAGATCAATGTCCATGAAGTCTCCCTCCGCTCCGGAGTCAATGAGGGCAGAAACCTGGTGACTCATACCCCTTGACCGAATGACAGTTGGGAGGGTAGTTCGGCTGCATACCGGAAAGCGGTTGGATGTGGCACTTGCCCTGCGGTTAGTTGCGCCAGGGGAGCGTTGCCTGCAAAGCCGGACAGTTGGTGACCTGGTGTCCAACTTCGCCGCAATAGAGGCATAATCCGTTTGCCAGTCGTCATCGTCGTTCCTGGGTAGAGAGATGGGCCCGGCTGATTTGCATCGGTTCTTCCACTGGAAAAAGGAGTTGTGGCGGAGAATCGTGTCCGGCTGTGGGAGAACGTGCAAGACTCTTATCGAGCGCTCCCCCTGGCAATGACTGGGGCGAAGTCCCAGGCAGAAATCCACCTGGATGGCAAGTTCGACCAGTCCGTCGAGAGTTTTAGGGAATTCGAGAGAGTAGATCTCATCCAGTATATGATCAGCTAGCCCGTGGAGGAACCGGTCCCACAGCGCCTTGTCGTTCCAGCCGCTGGAGGAAGCAAGTGTGCATAATTCCACAGTGTACTCAGACACAGTCCT
Source organism: Triplophysa rosa (assembly GCF_024868665.1). NCBI lineage: Eukaryota > Metazoa > Chordata > Actinopteri > Cypriniformes > Nemacheilidae > Triplophysa > Triplophysa rosa. Next base: position 21,081,905 of record NC_079904.1, read on the forward strand.
AAAATCCTGTCGCAGCAAGGATAATGCACGGGCCGCCTCGTTACCCAGCACTGACCGGTCGAACACCTTTCGTAGTTGCAAGGAAAAAGTCTCGAAGTAGTCACAGCACTCATCTCCGTTGTCCCATAACGCCGTTCCCCATTCCCTGGCGACCCCCGCCAAATGCATGATCACGAAAGCCACCTTAGACCGTTCGGTGGGGAAGCAGGAGCGCTGAAGTGAGAAGGTCAGGGAGCACTGAGACAAGAAAGACCGGCAAGAGGTGGGTTCGCCGGGGTAAAGGGCCGGTGAGACGAGTCGTGGTTCTGCTCGCCATGTAGGGGACGCTTCAGTAGTGGCTGGACCGGCGCTGGCTGAAGCGCTCGGTGGGGCGGATGGGATCTGGTCCAGGTGCTGGGCGATGGTAGCAAGTTGCTGGGTGGTTAACCCCTGTTTAAGATCAGCAACTTCCTGCTGCTGACGACCCAGGAGGATTCCCTGTTGGGAAACAGCCTGATGCATGTCCGGATCTCTCGCTGAGTCCATTGGTGGCGACGATGTTCTGTCACGGAACAAAACGGACTCAGTTGCGGAAAATCCGTTAAGGAAAATGTATTATCACACACAGTGGCAAAAAACAGTCAAGAACCAAAAATGCCAGGGAACTCCAGGCACACAGTAGAAACAAAAAGTAATCCAACTGAGGAAACCGGTCGTGCTAGCGCCAGTAGCCGCAACGTGGTAGGCAGAGAGGAAATATCGCCGAACGAACCCAAAAGTTCCAAGTGGCTCTCTCTCGAAACAGCCTCCCCATGACGAGATGCGGAGTCTAAGGGTTGGAAGGTAAATCCTGGGTATAACACAGAAATACAATGAGGAGACAGTAATCCATGAGATAGGTCTCATACAAAAAACATTGTCGCACTGAGTGGACGGAAAGAAGAGGTATAAATAGGGCAACCAGAAAGGAGTGACAGGTGTGGACAATAATCAGTGATGAAATGACACAAGTAAAACGGGAATCAGGTGAGAGTGGGGTAATGTAAAAGAAATGAGTTGCACGTGTGGCAATGAGCACGTGGCGCCCAAAAATGAAAGAAAAAGAAAAAATAACCAAGACAGCCTGTGACAATTATTGGGCGTTTTCAAACCGGGACGGGAGTTTCTCAACCATCTAATCAAAAAGGACAGAAGCACATTTCTAAATGTTTGGGCTTTCTAAACACGATAGGGCTTTTCCAACCATCCAATAGGAAAAGGGAATTAGGAATCACCTATTTGAATTTTTGGAAATCAACAAGAGAGAAACTCCTATCCTGTTTGGAAAACGCCCCATAAAAAATTCACCAATTTCAGCTGCCTTCAAATTTTAAGTTAAATCAAATTAGCTTTATAGGTTAATTAAAATTAAATTGTATTGAACTTACTTTAAAAAAACAAAGCAAATTTAATTCAACTTAATAATTTCAGGAAGCTTCTTAACTTGGGGTCATATGACATGGCTAAAACGAATATTATCGTTTGTTTTAGATGTAATGCAATGTGTATACACGATTTAAGGTTCAAAAACGCTGTATTTTCCACATACCGTGCATGTTTGTATTTCCTCTTTGCCCCGCCTCTCTGAAACGCGCAGATTTTTTACAAAGCTCTTTGCTCTGAAAAGCGAGGTGTGCTATGATTGGCCAGTTAACCAGTGCGTAGTGATTGGTGGAATACTGCAAGCGTGTGATGGAAATGTAACGCCTCTTACCATATTGGAACATCAGGTTCCAAAGCAATTGTACTTACAGGTACGCCCACCTTACTTGTGTATACATTTGGGCGGTCTTAATCAAATTCCAGAGGTGGACGAAGTACACAACTTCCTTACTTGAGTGAAAGTACAGATACTAACTGGTCAAATATTACTCCACTACAAGTAAAAGTTGTAAAGACAGATTCTTACTTAAGTAAAAGTACAGAAGTACGTGCTTTTAAAAGTACTCAAGTATTAAAAGTAAATTTCCTTATATGTCAGTTGTTGCATTGTTTTATTGTCGTATACCTTATGCCTCTGAAGCAACCTACTGAATACACAGAGTAGCTCACAGTATCAGTTGTATTAAAGGAGTAGTTCACTTCAACATTTGCCCCCATGACTTTCCATAGTCATTATTATTCCTACATGGAAAGTCAATGGGGGCCAATTTTGCAGTGAGCAACTCCTTTAAGAGCTTTATATGTTTAGCACATATATTGTTTAGTTTAGATACAGTAATCCTGTATGATCATTTAGCCTAATTATCCTCATTAGCCCCCTAGGCCTATATGTACAGTATTTATGAGCAGTGTTCTTTTTATTTTGTATATTCCCTTTACCAGTTTTAGCAGCAATTTACCAGTAAGTAGTAAGGTTCTTGTAAATAGTAAAGTGTAGAAGCCATGCGTTTGTTGGATTTATTACCATTTGTATTACCATAATTTAAATACAAAACATAAACTATAGCTAGTATAATGACTAATTTAGTTGCTGTGGTTTTACTAAAGATTATTAATTGGAGTATGGTTCCTATATTATAGAAAATGGTAAATTTGTGGATACTGTGGTTTACTGCAAATACCATCCCCTGCTGAAAAAAACAATGATCTTTTGAATTAGAATGAGATTTTTTAAATTTCTTTTGTAGTGTGTTTTGGATTTATCAATAGGATTTACCATCCCACCAATAGAATCCATCACATACAAGTAGAAACAAGTATCCATAGTACAATTCCCATTATAACCATTAAATCCATTACATTTTATGTTGTATTTTGGGCAGGGTTCTATAGTTTTTATTTCTAACAGGAATACTTCAACTATAGTTAACTTCAGTAAAAACATCATTCATTTTCCAAATCGCTTTAAATGATACAGCAGCAGATCAAAGTTAACACGCACGGTAGCTCAAGGTGTATGTGATGCTTATTTACCGTTTAGCCGTTATGCCGATCATTTTCATGACAATGATTTCTAACGATCTTTGACTGATCGTAACCTCACAGATGATTACACCACACTTTAACATGTGCCTTTTTCGTCTTTTATTGTTCTATTTGCATTTTTAGAGACGCTATCATATGGTGTAGCAGCGCCTACGTTTACATTAGTTTAGCGGGGAAGATCCAAGAGTTGCCAGATTTGCGTTAAAAAAATCTGCCAAATGCCATTCAAAGCTTGCCGGAAAACCGTCGAGTTAGAAAAGCTGAAATATTGGCAACAGTAAAAGGTCCTGGCAGATCGGAAGCCAGTAAATTGCGCACAAGGAAACCCCGCTGCATAGAAACCATTTTCTACTTTTGGACCTTTTTATAAATGTAGTGGAGTAAAAAGTATGATATTTGTCTTTCAAATGTAGTGAAGTTAAAGTACAAGTACTCAGAAAAAATAATACTCAAGTAAAGTACAGATACTTAAAAAGTGTACTTAAGTACAGTACTCAGGTAAATTTACTTTGTTACTGTCCACCTCTATATATTCAAATCATACCATGAGCTGACGTAGATTTGTGGGGGTGTGGTTACACGAGGCGTTTCAGGCAGGTCTGGGTGAGCATTCGCTTTTAGATAGAATGCATCTTTTGTTCCGACACTTTAATTTTTGCAATTGTACGTGTCTAATACATGCATGGGCAACTTATAACAAACCAAAGACACAGAAAAACACGTGTTCGCGCCATATGACCACTTTAAGTTTTTAAGTTGATTTTTACATTGTTGAGATACACCCCTTTTTGTTCTGCAGAGACTGGGGAAATGTGGCACTGTTCTGCATTGAATGCACACCACTGGCAAACATTCAGGAAATTGTGATGAAAACAAGAATAAGACTGACAAGAGCAAGAAAGAGCGAAATAGATAGCTTGCCCTGTTCAGATGCCAAGATGTTATCCATCTTTTTCCCAAACTGCCTAACATGACATTGGAAAATGCATCCAGGCAGATAAATCATTATCGTGTCCATTATCTGTTGGTCCAAACTATTTAGAGAGAAGGAGAGAGACAGACAGAACGAGAGAGAGAGAGAGAGAGAGAGAGAGAGAGAGAGAGAGAGAGTGGGGAGAGAGATGGACAGATTTCCTCTCCCTTGGAAGTAGGAAAGGGAACATCAGTATCTAATGCCTTAGGAAAACAGTGAACGTACGATCTACTGTCCACCATCACCTTTAAACACCATCTGATCTTTCATCAAGACCAATGACTTCTTGTTGTAATCCAATTACACAAAATTACACCTGTGAACACCTCTTTACTTTCACCAAGCAAATCAGCAATTCAAAAAGAGATGGATTTCTATTTTGGTGCAGTGATTAATTGTGATGGTGTTATTTAATGGTCATGGTGTTATCGAAAGGCATTATCCAGAATTTGCTTTTCCCAAGTGGAGGAGCCCAAGGAAAGGAAACAATTTCAATCAAAAATAGGCCAAGATTTTAATACGCCACGCACTCACACTGACAATTTTGGGATAAGTTTATATTATATATGTTATAATGTTTTAATGTTATTACTCACACTACTGCTTTAATGCACTAGTGTGGTTTAATGTGTTTTATTTAGAAAATAAAAAAGTTGTGGCACTGTCTAATAAAGCCATTTTGTGTATTATTTGTGTACCATTCAATGTGTGAAATGGCTTCTGGAATGAGAAAGAAAGATCCTTCAGAAAATTATTGGATTGTTGATCGGAAGTTGGAAGCCAGACCATTGGAAAGTCAATAAATAAATAATAATTTATAATAAAATCGCTTTATTGCTCCCTGAACTCTTTGTAAGTCACTTTGGATAAAAGCATCTGCTAAATGACTAAATGTAAATGAAAAATAATAATAATAAATAAAATATACAATAATAAATAAAAATCAATAATTTATAATAAACACAAATAAAAAATTCTCAATTGTGAATTGTTTTAATTAAATAGTGACTTAAATTATAATTCAACACAGTCTCAACGTAATTTCTAACTATTTTACGTTTTAGCAAATTGGTGGTTAATTCAAAAGAATTTGTACAATCCCATGCATACATTTTCATGTTTTGATTCATGGGAATTCTGCATGAAAAGACATAAATCTGAGTTGGAATGAGTTTACATAACCATGCGTGGCACATTCGATCACATAATAAATAATTGGACTCATAGACATGCCTATTGAAGGTGGCCTCTCACTCAGGGTGAATTAGTATTGATTGTTGCTGCTGTCACTTTAATGTTTTTAGCCAATCAATGATGAGGTGGGAGCACACTTTTAACTCCTTATCACTGATAACCCTTCTCATCTTATGTATGATGGGGGTTTCAGCTGACCTACCCTGACTTTAACTATTCAAGAAGTGTTTATACTGTACATGCATGAGGAGCAGTGGTGTAAAGTATTGGAGTAAATCTACACTGAACAAAATTATAAATGCAACACTATTGTTTTTGACCCCATTTTTCATGAGCTGAACTCAAAGATCTAAGACTTTTTCTATGTACACAAAAGGCCTATTTCTCTCAAATATTCTTCACAAATCTGTCTAAATCTGTGTTGATGAGCACTTCTCCTTTGCCGAGCTAATCCATCCACCTCACAGGTGTGGCATATCAAGATGCTGATTAGACAGCATGATTATTGCACAGGTGTGCCTTAGGCTGGCCACAATAAAAGGCCACTCTAAAATGTGCAGTTTTATCACACAGCACTATGCCACAGATGTTGCAAGTTTTGAGGGAGCGTGCAATTGGCATGCTGACTGCAGGAATGTCCACCAGAGCTGTTGCCTGTGAATTGCATGTTCATTTCTCTACCATAAGCCATCTCCAAAGGCGTTTCAGAGAATTTGGGAGTACATCCAACCAGCCTCACAACCGCAGACCACGTGTAACCACACCAGCCCAGGACCTCCACATCCAGCATCTCCACCTCCAAGATCGTCTGAGACCAGCCACCCGGACAGCTGCTGCAACAATCGGTTTGCATAACCAAAGAATTTCTGCACAAACTGTCAGAAACCATCTCACGGAAGCTCATCTGCATGCCTGTCGTCCTCATCGGGGTCTCGACCTGACTGCAGTTCGTCGTCGTAACCGACTTGAGTGGGCAAATGCTCACTGTTGGGACGCAGTTGGGTTTAGAAGTCTGTTTCTTGCCTTGAATAATAAAGTCATTGTCCATACCATTGGAATAAAGTCGGATATGCCAATCCATTTATTGTCCTTTGGCATTGCAAATAACTAAAATAAAATAAAAACTTCAAACTTAAATTAGATTTTCTATTGATGAACGTATATTCCATTCAAAACATACTGTTAACGGTGTGGAAATATTATTCAGTTAGAAGTATGATTTAATTACCAATATAATCAATAAGTGTTTTCTTTCATTAAATCATTAAGCTGTGTGCTTTTAATGTGTTTGCTTGCTTGCTCTAATGGAAAAATACTGCTGTGCTATGAGGAACTCACCAAGAGCTGCATGAATAAAAAACAGGATGTGGGTTAAAACTGATGGGGGGGCAAAATAACTGCTGACAAAGAGTCACATAGGGAAGGAATGTTATGAATTAATCCAATGCATATGTTTTAAGTATAATCATGAGTTTTGATGTGTTTTATTGAATCATAGGATTAAGAAACAATGCTGCATAATTAAAGCATTAGATGATTGAGTTTTTTACTGAAAGTATTTTTACATGTTGTTTTGCGATATGAAACTGTCTCTAGGGAACACTTCCTCAAATTAGCAACTGACCGCAGGTTGCAAAACATGTGTTGTGCAAAGATGTTGTTTTGCAGGCAGATAAACGTGGTGCACGGTGATTGGTTGCCAAGGATCAATATTCACTAGAGAAAAGGAGGAGTCAGAAGATGAGAACGACGTCATATACTGAATAAATATGTGTGTTTTTAAATAATCTGGGTTGTTGGCTTGTGGTGGAGTGAGGAGATCGTCTGACAACCCAAAGCTTTGTTACTCCTTTTTACATCTGATAATAAACTTCTAATCGATTTTGGAGAACGTCTCTGTACAAATTTTTGAACATGCAGGACTGCCTCAAAAGTCCAACAATTGGTGACCCGTGACGTGATTTGTCAAGAGACGAGGGCACATTTGCCATTTTCGTTGGGAAAAAACGGAACGAATTCGGGTTCAACACACAGGTCGACCAACATAAAAAGGTAAGCAGAAGCCTGTTTAATCAAAATTCTGCTATTGAACATACCTAAATTGTTGTGTTGAATTTGATGAACATTCCGTATGAGTAAAAGTAAAGTATAAGAGAAGTTTTGAGAAATCAGATTTAAAAAGACAATACTGTAAGACGTTGCGTCACACAAGGAAATTGTGAGACGTTGCGTCAACCATAAATTCTGTCAGGTTAGAGTCCCTTGGTTGAAAAATACCATAAATTCTGCTTGGAGTTATGACGCCCTTGGTTTTGAAAAAAGACCATTAAATTCTGTTGGTTAGGAGGCCCTCTGGTTGAAATAAGACCATAATTCTTGTTGTGTTAGATGCCCTAGGTTGAAGGAAACCATCGAATGGCTGAACCTCTCATGGAAATAGTGGTAAGTGATCAACCACTAAAGGCTCTGGTGGATACCGGGGCCACATACTCTACTGTAACAAAGGGCACGATTGACAATAGCGATCTGACAAATCGCACAGTAGGAGTAATAGGGTTCTCTGGTGAGGTAGAAAAATGGCCTATGACAAAATTGCTGAAAGTAAAAATTGACAAACAAATATTGACACACTCATTCCTGTACTCTTGTAATGCTCCCATCCCCCTTTTAGGCAGAGATCTATTAATCAAATTAGGAGCCAGCAT